>NW_015388139.1:260044-267119 GCF_001527695.2 Protobothrops mucrosquamatus
TATAGGCTCTCCTGTCTCCGCCCCCCTCCTCCTTTCTCATGGGGGAGGGTGAGCCAGAAGTGAGCCTGGGGCCTTTGCAGCTCCAGAGGACTCTCTCACTGTAAGTCCTTGCCTGTGCTGGCTCTTTCCCTCCCCCACTACACTTGGCTAGGCAGGGCTGTGTATCACCTGCCACTCATTAATGTACCACAAGTGGTACACGTACCACCGGTTGAAAAGCCCTGCTCTACAGCAATGGGGGATGCCACATCCCCCACAGCAGGGAGGTGACCAGGCGCTGGCAGCGCAGCAACAGCAGTGGGGGTGGCCGCAGCCCCTGAATGTGCAACAGCAGCTGAGGGCCTTGCCGCAACCAGGGATGATACAGCCGCCAGGAGGCCCACAACCGTTGGGAGCACAGGCGCAGTGGGGCTGGCCGCTGCCTCTGAACATGCAGCAACCACTGAGGGGCCCGCAACCACAGGGGATACCGCAACAACAACCACTGGGGCCACAGGGGGGCCTGCCACAACCGGGGATGCCACAACTGCCAGGTCAGCAGCAGTGGGGATGGCAACAGCCCCCAAACATGCAGCAACCACTGGGAGGCCTGCAGCAACTGGGGGTGCCACATCAGCAGCCGCTGATGCCACTGGGGGTTCTACAGCAATTGGGGATGCCACAGCCACCACGGGGAGGTCAGCAACCATTGGGGATGCAACAACCACAGTTGGGAGTCCAGCAACCACTGGGAATGCAGGCTCACTGGGGAGTGCAGCAACCCCTGATGGCGCCTCCCCTTAGAGCAAATTTTGATGGAGACCCAGAGAAGCTGATCTTCTTCCTCAACCAAGTGTGTTCCCACATGAATCGCTGTGCATATTTCTACTTGAATCCAGCTGCTATGATCGACGTTGTCGCTGCCAATCTGGAAGGGGAAGCATCTGAGTGGCTGAACAATTTATACACCGAGCAAGCACCTGAGTTGGGGGACCTCCACCTCTTCCTCCTAGGGCTGACAGTAAGGTTTGAGGACCCATCCATAGCCCTCAAGGCGGAGGAGCAAATTCATAAAATAAAACAAGCTGGCAGGCCTGCACTGGAATATGTGCAAGAGTTTCACAAGATACCCGGCTGAATAGAGAGGTGGCACGAGCAATCCCTCATTCATCACTTCAAGGAGGGATTGGATGATCACTTCTCCCAGGCTTGTGTCTATCGAGCAGTCCCTAATTAATTGCAAAAATGGTACCAGGTAGCAGTAAGGCTGGACGTCGAGCTTGCTTGCTATAAGAAACCACCGCCGCAAGAAGCTGGGCCGAGGCCAGACCAACCCAAATGGCCGCTACCCCCCGAAAGCCTCCTACCATCGCGGCTGCTGAAAACCCCAAGCCACCTGCAGGCCCACCGATCAAGTGCAGCGAGTTGCCGAGTCCCTTACCCTCAACAGCAGAATAGACCGGGACCACCAGCGAGGAAGAAACCAGCCCAGCAGCCGACAAAAGAGAAATCCAACTGGATCGCGCAGGAACTCATTGCCCAAGTCATGTCGCCCACGCAGGAGAGTAGTGAGGCCCAACCCAGACCTGCTGCTGCTCTGCCCTCCTACGACAGTGATGATGAAGGAGAGAACAACCCGATGGTGAATCGACCTGTTCCACCTTTTTCTCTGCCTGCCAAGCTCATAGTCCCTAAGACGGGAACACAGGTAGATCTGAAAGTACTAGTGGACTCAGGATGCCCCCGGTGTGTTATTAGTTTGCTACTTGCCCTAAAAATGGGCATACGAGCAAGGCTGCTCTCCAAACCTGTGAGGTTTGAGCAGGCCGATGGCTCTTTAATGGGAGTAACTTTAGTCACACAATTAACCGAACCCATACGCTTAGAAATAGGTGAGCACTGGGAGTTCATTCGTTTCATGGTAGCTCCGAAAATGACTGAAGCTGTGATCTTAGGGCTAGCCTGGTTAGACAAATGGAAACCATTTATCTGGTGAGAGAAGGGGATGAGAACTATAAGATTACCCATAGGACCCAAGCCCCCCTTAACTCGGCTGATGTTACCGGAGAGTTTAGCCCATCGAATGAGCTAGCGAAAATAGCTGCTCTATCTCAAACAGGCTAGCCACTCATCCCCAGCGAATACCGGAACCTATCAGAGGTCTTTAGCGAAAAAGAATGTGACACCCTGCCTCCCCATTGGCCTAATGACTGCTCCATTGAACTGTTACCGGGAGCCAAACTCCCATGGCCGAGGATGTATGCTATGACCCCCCTTGAAATGGAGGAAGTGCAGCAGTATGTAAACAAAAACCTAGCAAGAGGATTTATTAAACGGGCCAACTATCAGGTGGGGGCTCCGGTGTTATTTAAGGAAAAAAAAGATGGGTCGCTTTGTCTCTGTGTGGATTATAAAGGGTTAAATGCTGTAAGCATGGAAAACAAGTACCCCTCCCCCTCCTGAAAGACCTACTAACCCACCTGGCGAAGGGGAGCATCTTCACTAAATTGGACCTGAGAGTGGCATATTACCGAGTAAGGATAAAGGAGGGAGATGAGTGGAAAACTGCTTTCAACTGTCCCATGGGAAGCTATCAATTTAAAGTCATGCCTTTTGCACTACAGGGGCTTCTGGCCATTTTCATGCAGTTGATCAATCAGGTGCTACATGATCATTTATACAAAGGGGTTTTGGTGTATCTTGATGACATCCTGATATACAGCACGAATATGGCTGACCACGTAAAGTTGGTGCGGGAGGTGTTGAAGAAATTGCTGAATGCCAAGCTATACATTAAGCTATCAAAGTGTGAGTTCCATCAGACTCGACTAGATTACCTTGGCTACCTCGAAAAAATTCACTCATTGCGAGAGGAGGTGGGCTGTGTGGGAGAAGGAAGCCTTTGCAATTTGTTGGGCTCTATTAAACTGGCGACATTATCTTGAAGGGAACAAGGTGCCTTTTGAGGTATGGACTGATCACAAAAACCTAGAGGCACTGAAAACTCCCCGCAAATTGTCCTCGAAACAAGTACAATGGGCGCAATACTTTAAGCGATTTAACTTCACCCTAAAATACATACCGGGAAAAAAAAACTTTTTGGCTGATGCTTTATCTAGATTGCCCCAATACAAGAGCCAACGTGAAGAGGTTAACGAAGCAGGGACTTCTGGTTTGGTGCTGACGGGACGACTGGAAAAAGCCGGCACTCCGGCTTTCCAGTCCAGTTTCTCTTCGCCCAGCAACCCTCAAAGGGTCGGAAAGTTGCCCCGGAGGGGCAACGAAGAAGGAAGGACACTCCAGGAGCTTGGATCAGGCGGCGGCCAATTGGAGCGGACTGAAGACCCCTCTGAAAAGGTGAAGGAAAGGCTGCCGTGTGAGCCAAGGCAGCCCAAGTCGTCTTCAGCCAGAAGGGAAGCACTGTAAAACAGCTGACTGTCAACTGCATGCCGAGGCTGGGTGAGCCAGAATTTTCTTTCTTTCTCCTTGAGCAGTGGTTCTCAACCTGTGGGTCGGGACCCCATTTGGGGTCGATCGACCATTTCATGGGGGTCGCCAAGCAAGGCTGTCCGCCATTTTTTTTGTCCGCCATTTTTTTCCCCTTTTCCGGCGGGTGCCTTACCTCCCTTGGGCTGGGCCAGCTGGTGGTTGGCCTGCTCCGTCTCTGCCGCTTGCCAGCTATGCCTCGGCCAGCACAGGGGGAGGAACCACGCATGCGCGGCGCTCCCGGGCAGGGAAAGTCCTCGACTTACGACCGGTTTAGTCCTCGACTTACGACCGGTTTAGTCCTCGACTTACGACCGGTTGGGGTCACAGCATTAAAAAGGTTGAGAACCACTGTCCTTGAGGATTATAAATGTTGAGCCCCTGATGGGAAAGAGCTGAAAAGTAAAGACCCCCAGAAGGACTAATTTAAGCGGCGAGTAATTACAAAGGGGGAAAGTGTTCCTTTTAAGAATATCAGACATTGATAAATAAGCCGAGGAGGACATCTAGTGGCAAAAGAAGAAACGACGGTACTAATAAATAGTGAGAAAAAAAAGAAAAGAAGGAAATGGAAAAAATGTTTTCATAACAGTGACCTTGAGGAGACACCTGCAAATAACAAAAGTGCCTTGTTGTGAGATTGCAAGGGAAAAGACTCTTTAAACTTACTTCTGTTGATGTTGGCTAAACTCAAACAGATACTGTTTTGGTTTTAGACTGTAAGCTGTAAAATGAGTTCATCAAACATTACCAGACTTATGAAGAAAACCTCTTCTGCACCCTCTGTAGGACAATCTAGTCCAACAACACAGGGATCTATTGAAGCAATGCTGCAACATGAGAAAATAAGCACTGCCCAAAGTGAAACACAGACCTCATTAAAACTCCTTCAAGAGATGATGCAAAGAAATCATGAAGAGACACAAAAAGCCACGAAGAGACACAAAGTAAACTTGAGAAAGTAAGTCAAGAAATCCTGGATATAAAGACAAAATTTGAAGCTCAAAACCAAATGATAATTAAAAATGAACAAAGAATTCAGAAAGTTGAAGAAAAAAAACAGAGGACATTGATAAAAAGATGGAAATGTTATTACAAGAAAATGAAAAATTAGAACAAGCAAACCAAGACTTAGAGGGGACAATTAAGATCCTAGAAATGGAAAAGGCAGAACATTATTTGAGATTTCAAAATATTCCTGAGGATAGAGAAGAAAACATAGCAGTGGTGATTATTGACATCCTGGAAGAGGCTTTAAAGGCAGATAGAGGAGAAATGCAATTAGAGGTCGATGAAATATTCTGCATGAACTCAAGCTACGCAAGAAGAAATAAACTGCCAAGAGAAGTACATGTAAGGTTCATAAAGAAGACAACAAGAGATGAAGTATTGCGGAAAGTTAGAGGTGAGCCAATACAATACAAAAATAAAGAAATTGTGGTTTTAAAGCAGATACCTAAGAGAGTAAGAGATACTCGAAGACATTATCATTTCTTGACTACAAAGCTGATTGCCAAAGGCATAAACTTCAGATGGCTGATGCCGGAAGGCATTTTAATAAATTGGAACAATACAAGATATCGATTGGATTCAGTCTGGAAAGCGGAAGAGTTTGAAGTAAGGAATAGAGCAATTCTAGATGAAGGAGTGAAACAAAGACAAGGGGAGAGTAAGGAGCAGAAGCAAATGGAAGAGGCGACTCAAGGAGCAACTGCACAAACAGGAGAACAGAAAGAGAAAGACGATCAGGAGGGCGAAGGTGAAGGACTTTCTCTTGTCAGAGAACAGAGGATTACTAGATCAACTAGACCTAAATATAAATAACGGAAATGGAAATGGAGAAAGAAAATGGAATCTTTTCAGCAAATATAAATGGACTAAATTCCCCATCAAAAAGAAACAAACTTTTCAGGAAATTACAGAAATTGAATATAGATATAATTTGTCTACAAGAAACACATATAAAAGAACAGCATTATAAACTATTGGAATATCCAAAAATTGGGAAACTTTACTACGCATCAGCACATCAGAAAAAAAGAGGGGTCGCTGTATATATTAAAGAGACAATAGATTCTAAATTGGTATATTCAGATAAAGAAGGAAGAATCTTAATGGTAGAAATATATCTGCACCAAAAGCAAACACTGCTAGTGGCAATTTATGCACCAAACAACAATCAAGAAGAATTTTATAAAAACTTACACAGAAAAATAATAGAAATGGAGTACCAAAATATTTGTCTAGTAGGAGATTTCAACGCAATAGTAGACGGAAAAATTGACTATAAAAGCAATAAAACAGGAAAAACCGGAAGAAGATTACCCAAGACATTTTTTGATATGGCGGAGGAAATTGGAATTCAAGATGTCTGGAGGGAGATTAACCCACAAAAACTGCAATATACCTTTTATTCAAACAGCCAAAAATCTTGGTCAAGGATTGATATGATCTGGATGACGGCTGATGTGAGAATGAATATACAGGATATCGAGATAGAAATAGGCACATGGGCAGACCATAACCCTCTGAAAGTGACTTGGAAAGGAATACAAAAAAGACCAAGATGGGCTTTAAATCAATCTATATTAAAAGAAAGAGAATTCATAGAGTTAGCGAAAAAAGAAATGGAATTTTTCTTCAAAGAAAATAAAAAAGAAGATACAACATTACAAAACGTATGGGACACAGCTAAAGCATATTTTAGAGGCATAGCTATAACATATATGGCAAAGAAAAACAAACAGAGAAAACAGCAATATGTATTACTAAAAGAAAAATTTGGAAAGTTAGAATCAGAACTGCAAAAAAATCCAGAAAAAAAGACTTTGAAAAGAGAAATGGACATAATAAAACATAAATTAAATCTGTTGGACTCAGAAAAAGTGGCAGAACAGATAAAGAGAGCGAAACAGAACTTTTTTTGAAAATGCCAATAAACCAGGAAGATGGTTAGCTTATAAACTTAAAAAACAGAAAGAGAAGAAAACGATACATAAATTACTAGATGGGAAAGGTCATCTGCAATATAAAAATGAAGAAATAAAAAAGATAATCAAAGAATACTACAAGGAATTGTATGATAAGGAGGAAACTTCAAGAGAGAGAACTGTAAAATATTTGGAAGAAAATAATCTTCCAAAAATCTCAGAGACATTCAAAACTATGTTAGATGAAAGAGTTACAATGATGGAAATATCAGAGGCCATAAAAAGACAAAAAAACGGGAAAACACTGGGTCCAGATGGGCTTCCGGCGGAGTTATATAAGAATCTTCAAGAGATACTAAGTGAACCGCTGAAAGATGTTTGTAATGGACTTTTATTAGAAGGTAGACTCCCATCAAAATGGCTTCTTACCAAAGAGACAAATTAAAAACAACTTAAGAGTGATAATAGACGTATTAGAATATTATGAGCTACACCCAGGGAAACAATTGGCACTAATATTCTTAGATGCCCAAAAGGCATTTGATAATGTCTCCTGGCAATTTATGATTCAGCAACTACAAATAATGGATTTTGGACAGAATTTCATAAATATGATAAAAACAATATATAATAAGCAGACAGCCAAAGTGATTGTGAATGGAGATTGTACCGAGAGCTTT
>NW_015388139.1:267219-281960 GCF_001527695.2 Protobothrops mucrosquamatus
AATTCGAAGATGTTATCCAGGGCTGGTAGTTGCCAGAGAACAGAGGATTACTAGATCGACTAGACCTAATTATAAATAATGGAAATGGAGAAAGAAAATGGAATCTTTTCAGTAAATATAAATGGACTAAATTCCCCATCAAAAAGAAACAAAGTTTTCAGGAAATTACAGAAATTGAATATAGATATAATTTGTCTACAAGAAACACATATAAAAGAACAGCATTATAAACTATTGGAATATCCAAAAATTGGGAAACTTTACTACGCATCAGCACATCAGAAAAAAAGAGGGGTCGCTGTATATATTAAAGAGACAATAGATTCTAAATTGGTATATTCAGATAAAGAAGGAAGAATCTTAATGGTAGAAATATATCTGCACCAAAAGCAAACACTGCTAGTGGCAATTTATGCACCAAACAACAATCAAGAAGAATTTTATAAAAACTTACACAGAAAAATAATAGAAATGGAGTACCAAAATATTTGTCTAGTAGGAGATTTCAACGCAATAGTAGACGGAAAAATTGACTATAAAAGCAATCAAACAGGAAAAACCGGAAGAAGAAGATTACCCAAGACATTTTTTGATATGGCGGAGGAAATTGGAATTCAAGATGTCTGGAGGGAGATTAACCCACAAAAACTGCAATACACCTTTTATTCAAACAGCCAAAAATCTTGGTCAAGGATTGATATGATTTGGATGACTGCTGATGTGAGAATGAACATACAGGATATTGAGATAGAAATAGGCACATGGGCAGACCATAACCCTCTGAAAGTGACTTGGAAGGAATACAAAAAAGACCAAGATGGACTTTAAATCAATCTATATTAAAAGAAAGAGAATTCATAGAGTTAGCGAAAAAAGAAATGGAATTTTTCTTCAAAGAAAATAAAAAAGAAGATACAACATTACAAAACGTATGGGACACAGCTAAAGCATATTTTAGAGGCATAGCTATAACATATATGGCAAAGAAAAACAAACAGAGAAGACAGCAATATGTATTACTAAAAGAAAAATTTGGAAAGTTAGAATCAGAACTGCAAAAAAATCCAGAAAAAAGACTTTGCAAAGAGAAATGGACATAATAAAACAAAAATTAAATCTGTTGGACTCAGAAAAAGTGGCAGAACAGATAAAGAGAGTGAAACAGAACTTTTTTGAAAATGCCAATAAACCAGGAAGATGGTTAGCTTATAAACTTAAAAAACAGAAAGAGAAGAAAACGATACATAAATTACTAGATGGGAAAGGTCATCTACAATATAAAAATGAAGAAATAAAAAAGATAATCAAAGAATACTACAAGGAATTGTATGATAAGGAGGAAACTTCAAGAGAGAGAACTATAAAATATTTGGAAGAAAATAATCTTCCAGAAATCTCATACACATTTAAAACTATGTTAGATGAAAGAGTTACAATGATGGAAATATCAGAGGCCATAAAAAGACAAAAAAACAGGAAAACACTGGGTCCAGATGGGCTTCCGGCGGAGTTATATAAGAATCTTCAAGAGATACTAAGTGAACCGCTGAAAGATGTTTGTAATGGACTTTTATTAGAAGCTAGACTCCCATCTACATGGATGGAAGCAAATATTACTCTAATACCAAAAGAAGACTCTGACTTGACCCAGATTAAGAACTACAGACTGATCTCACTGCTCAATGTGGATTATAAAATTTTCACTTCAATAATGGCTGAGAGACTGAAAAAATACTTAGTTGAATTTATACATCCAGATCAAAATGGCTTCTTACCAAAGAGACAAATTAAAAACAACTTAAGAGTGATAATAGATGTATTAGAATATTATGAGCTACACCCAGGGAAACAATTGCCACTAATATTCTTAGATGCCCAAAAGGCATTTGATAATGTCTCCTGGCAATTTATGATTCAGCAACTACAAATAATGGATTTTGGACAGAATTTCATAAATATGATAAAAACAATATATAATAAGCAGACAGCCAAAGTGATTGTGAATGGAGA
This sequence comes from Protobothrops mucrosquamatus, assembly GCF_001527695.2. Taxonomy (NCBI): domain Eukaryota; kingdom Metazoa; phylum Chordata; class Lepidosauria; order Squamata; family Viperidae; genus Protobothrops; species Protobothrops mucrosquamatus. The sequence goes on from NW_015388139.1 coordinate 269,230, forward strand.
TTGTACCGAGAACTTTGAGATAAGAAAAGGCACAAGGCAAGGATGCCCACTATCCCCCCTGTTATTTATTTTCACTTTGGAAGTTTTAAATAGAAATATTAGACAAGATACAGAAATTAAAGGGCTGGGGATAAAAGGTGAAACATATAAATTACAAGCATTTGCTGATGATTTAGTATTTATTTTGGAAGAACCTCTGGAGATGATCCCTAAATTGTGGGGAAAGATAGAACAGTATGGAGAAATGGCGGGATTAAAAATAAATAGAGAAAAAACTCCAATCACACTGGTGCCACCACTCGCTGAAGCCTTGCGGCACTGGTGCAATCGGCACAATGTGCTGTGTGGCCTCCTGCTGCATGTGGCGGCACTGGCACGATTGGCGCAGTGCACCACAGGGCCTCCTGCCATGAGCGGTGGCACCGGTGCAAGCAGCACAAGCCTCGCGGCCTCGTGTTGCAACTGGTGGCAGTGGCACAATGTGCCTTGTTGCATGAGGCCGCAAGCGGCCGCAGAACTCAGGCAGCAGCGTGACAGGTGTTGGGGCATGGGAGGCCTGACTGCAGCGGTCCTAAGGTAAGTGGGTGCAGGGCGCATGGGACAGCTGCCCCCCCAGCTTGATTTTTACACGTGTGCCTTGCCCCAAAACTAGGGTTTATTTTTGCGGTAGGGCTTATATCGGGTGCACGTGTAAAAATCAAGGTAAGGCCTTATTAAAGAATTAGTACAAGATCGGAAGATAAAAATAAATGTTACTGTATACTGCACTGGACCTGCCTCTTATTCACCCAGAAATAATTACCTACCTCAGACCAGATGTCCTATTTTCGAACCTGCCCTGTCCATTTATATCAGGAAAACATTTTCCAATTTGTAACAATATTTATATTTTTCATTAATGTTCCACATTTTTACACCAGTCCTTCAAGATTTGTCCCAATGATATTCATGCACTGAAGTAGAAAATTAGTCTGAGACCACCACAATCACACTGGAGCTGAACTTTTAATTAATTGTATACTACTGCAATCAAAGATCAGTTACCTTGTAATACATCGTGCACCCTGTAACATATAGTCTGCATATATTTCTTATAAGTCCCCTTTGGATGTTACCAGTACATTTAAGAAAATAAACTTACATGTCCAAAGCAGAGCTGCCACTGCCCGCAATCTACCCGGCCTCCCCTCTGGCCCCGGGCAGTACCTCTGCCTCGCACACACGCACGATCAGCCTCCCCATTGCTGCTGCTGCCCGCAATCTGCCCAGCCTCCCCTCTGGCCCCGGGCAGCATCTCTGCCTCGCACACACGTGTGCGCAATCAACCTCCGCGCTGCCAGCACCCGCAATCTGCCCAGCCTCCCCTCCGCCTGCTTTGCACAGCTCCTCCTGCCCCCCCCCGCGCCCGCAGTTAACCCTTCCACCACCATGCAGGGTAAGGTTGGCGCCCCCGCCCAGATGCCCTCACCTCCCACAAGCATTTTTTTACTCACCTGCTTTCAGCTGCACCCCCTTTCTCCTTTTGCTTCTCTGCCTTCGTTTGCTTCTCTGCCTTCGCCATGTGTTTGTGGGTTAAAAAAAAAAAGTTCCATGAGATTTTCTAACTTCTCGCAAGAAGTTAGAAAGTCTCATGGAACTTTTTTTTTTTGTCTCACAAACACATGGCAAAGGCTGAGGACAGGAGAAAGGGAATGCTGCTGAAAGCAGGTGAGTAAATAAACGCTTGGGGGAGGTGAGGGCATCTGGGTAGGGGCGGGGGGGACCCAGGCAATGCGTCGCGCAGCTCCAGCGGAATCTCCACTGACGACTGCTTGAGTCTGCCTGCCACCCCCAAGGCCGCCACCAATCAGCTGGAGCTGCGCGCTTTGATCCTGGGCTCTCAATAGGACCCAGGCAACGTGCAGTTCCAGCTGACTTTGCCACAAGCCTGTGCGGCACTGCTGCGCTTCACCTCATCCACTTTTACACTTTTTTTTTACATTTTTTTTAACTTTTTTTTTCAACCCGTCCTACACATACCACCAGCCAGGTGCTCGCGTACCACTGGTGGTATGTGTACCACCGGGTGAAAAGCCCTGATTTAGAGGTACTCACCTTCACCTTCTTTCCAAAGCAGCCCTTGAGCTCAAACCCAAAACTCCCTTTACTACCCTGGCTCCACATGGGCAGGGCCTGGGAAATCCATCCACAGACACAAGGGGTCTGCTGTGACTGCTTTAGGAAGAAGGTTCTTCCGCAGGGGGAGGAGAGCGCAGGCAGCGGAGGAGCGCACGGGGGCGGGGAAAGAGTCGTGGCTGCCGGACTCCGTCTGGTGCATTGCGCACAGCCACAGCCGGAGAAAAGCAGTGAGCGGGGAAGTGGCTCATTCATTGCTGCAGCCAGCCCCAAGGAAGAGCTGGCACAACCCCCAGGCGAATCCCGCCTGGCTACATTCTTTGCGGCCGAAAGAAGGGCTTTGATCCCGCTTCCCCTTCGCTCTGGCCGGGTCTGTGAATGCCAGATCTAACCCCAGGGCAGTTCGAAAGGCCAGCAGGCTGGCTGGGGGTTTTGGGGTGGAGACGTGTGAGTTTTCCTCCGTCTTCTTGAATCTGGCTTTGATCCCGCTTCCCCTTCGCTCCGGCTGGGTCCGTGAATGCCAGATTCAAGAACATGGAGGAAGGCTCACATGTCTCCATCCCAAAACCCCCAGCCAGCCTGCTGGCCTTTTGAACCGCCCTGGGGTTAGATCTGGCATTCCCCTTCGCTTCCCCTTCACTCCGGCCGAGTCCGTGAATGCCAGATTCAAGAAGACTGCCCGCAATCTGCCCGGCCTCCCCTCTGGCCCCGGGCAGCACCTCTGCTTCGCGTTCACGCGCAATTGGCTTTCCTGTCACTGCCACTGCCCGAAATCTGCCCAGCCTCCCCTCTGGCCCCGGGCAGTACCTCTGCTTCGTGCTCACGCGCGATCGACCTCCCCATCGCTGCCGCTGCCCGCAATCTGCCCGGCCTTCCCTCTGGCCCCAGGCAGCACCTCTGCCTCGTGCACACGTGCGCGCAATCAGCCTCCGCGCTGCCAGCACCCACAATCTGCCCAGCCTCCCCTCCGCCTGCTTTGCGCAGCTCCTCCTGGTGCCCCCCACGACAGCCATTAACCCTCCCGCAACCATGCAGGGTAAGGTTGGCGCCCCCGCCCAGATGCCCTCGCCTCCCCCAAGCATTTTTTTACTCACCTGCTTTCAGCTGCACTCCCTTTCTCCTTTTGCTTCTCTGCCTTCGATTGCTTCTCTGCCTTCGCTACGTGTTTGAGGGTAAAAAAAAAAAAGTTCCATGAGACTTTCTAACTTCTCGCGAGAAGTTAGAAAGTCTCATGGAACTTTTTCTTTTGTCTCACAAACACATGGTGAAGGCTGAGGACAGGAAAAAGAGAATGCTGGTGAAAGCAGGTGAGTAAAAAAACGCTTGGGGGAGGTGAGGGCTTCTGGGTAGGGGCGGGGGGGACCCAGGCAATGCATCGCGCAGCTCCAGCGGAATCTCCAGTGAAGACTGCTTGAGTCTGCCTGCCACCCCCAAGGCCGCCGCCAATCAGCTGGAGCTGCGTGCTTTTATCCTGGGCTTTCAGTAGGACCCAGGCAATGTGCAGTTCCAGCTGACTTTGCCACAAGCTTGTGCGGCGCTGCTGCGCTTCACTTCATCCACTTTTACACTTTTTTTTAACATTTTTTTACATTTTCTTTTACATTTTTTTTTACATTTTTTTTTACATTTTTTTTTACATTTTTTTTTACATTTTTTTTCAACCCGTCCTACGCGTACCACCAGCCAGGTGCTCGCGTACCACTGGTGGTACGCGTACCACCGGTTGAAAAGCCCTGCTCTATGGACAAGGCTGAGTCGTAATGTGCTCTTCCATTACTGAGAATGGAGGTGGTTGAGATATTCACCTGGGTTGGAGTTTGCGGTTGGTCAACACAGACCGTTCCTGGGATGACCCATTCTGGTTCCATCTCAAAGGCAGTTGAGGAGCTTGTTGGGCCTCTGACCATTCCGTGGTAGGCAAAGGTGACGGGCATTTACTCTCAACGGAGCCAAGCTTTTGGCTTCAGGATTTAGGAACTGTGAACTCCCATCTAACGGCTGGATGCGGAGTCCAGTGGCTTTCCTCCCCGCCGTGCTCTGTGGCACAGAGCATGTTGTGAAAGACGTATCTTCATTTGGGGGTTCACTGGGGAATGGTGGGTCATTATACACTAATGTGCAGTTGACCTTGGCGGGTGCCTCTGGGCGCTCTTTGGAGCCGTAATGGGGCTCCTCGGTTGAAGGAGGAGTAGAAGCTGCTTGTTGTAGCTGTCCAGAGTCTGAATGCAGGGCTTCCGGGTGCTTGTCACTCTTGCTCAGGTGACACTTCCCCTTAGCTTTGCCAGCTTTGGCCGTGTCTTCCAGAGAGTCACAGCATTTGAAGCCTACCTTGTACTCTCCTAAGTCCAACTTTCTTCCCCAGGGTGTTGGAGGATCTGATGGTGCTGTGCAGGGTTTGCCGTCAGGCTGGGTTGGTACAGTGTTGAGGTCATCTGGAGCACGATCAGTGGCCTTTTGTTGAACCTCATAAACATTGTTTCCAAGAGCAGGGAAACGTAGCACAGATGGCTGGCATTTTTCGTCAGAAAACTTCTTGTTGGGGTTAACTTCCAGTGGCACGGACGAGGAACCTTGAAGGTCTGGCCTGAATTCCTCTGCCCTTACATTGAGCTGAGGAGGCCTGACTTCTTGTGTGCTCACTTGTCGGGGGGGGTCTCATCGCTCAGATGGTGCATTGCCGGCTCCCGGGCCGGTTGGCATGGCTGGTGGTCGAGATTCTCCTCCTTGGTCAGTTCTGGGGGCGGTTCCTCGGGATGCTGTTTCCTGTTGACACAGTAGGGACTGTAGTCTGGCTTGAGTCCTTGCAATCTCATCCCTTAGCGGCAGCTCTTCCTGCTGTGGAGTTGGAGCTGTCACCATTGCAGGTGGATCTATCTGGTTACCATTTGTGGTTTGGTTCGTTGGAGTCGGTGGTGTAACTCCGGGGGGAAGGTCTCGTGATCCAGATGGTACGGATGGTACGTCGGCTCTCTGGCGGGCTGGCACATCTGGTCATTGAGATTCTCCTTCCTGTCTACTTGGTCTTGGGGGGCTTGTGGGTAGCCGCGGTGTTCCTGCCTGCCTATGTTGAGACGCACGCTGGTTGTCAACGTAGGCCTGCACATGGCTATGCTGACTCTCAATCTCCAGTTGTTCCAAATTGCGCGAGAAGGTGGCTCGTTGGAGTGTCTTCTGAAGGGCTTCCGCTCTTGCTGCTTTGTGTGCCACTTCTCGTCAGCTCTGTATGAGGTCAAGCTTGTCTTGAGCAGCCTTTCGTCTGGCCTCTATTTGAGCTGCTTCAGCCTCTCGTTTGGCTTCCATCTGCACTGCTTCGGCCTTCTGTTTGGCCTCCATCTGCGCTGCTTCGGCCTTTTGTTTGGCCTTCATTTGCGCTGCTTCAGCCTCTATCTTTGCCAATTCTTCCTTTTGCAGTTGCTCCGCCTCTAACATGTGAAAGACTGCATTAGCTGCTTCAGCTTCGATATCGGCTTGAATGGCAAAGCTCTCTTCCTTTGAAGCTCGGGATGCTTGGCTATGACGAAAGGACGCTTTTGAATGGCGGGAGGCGCCTGTAATGTGAGATTGTTGTGACACGCTGGAATGCTCCTGGGATCGTGGTTAGGTATGGTGAAAGGGTGAAGCTTTTTTAGAGACGTGAGAGGGGGCCACATGTGATTGCTAGGATGGTGCATGTGAATGACGGGAAACTTCGGACTCGGCCCTCTCGACTGGTATGTCTTTCAGGTAAGGCTCGGTCTCCGGGAGTGTCATGATTCCGTGCCAGCCTGTGTTCCCAACAGCTGAGTCTGAGGAATCTGAGGAGGAGGTGGAGGAGGCATTTGAAGGGCCATCAGGGTCAGAGGGAGGCTCTGATGAATTACAGGACTCACAGCTTGATGAAGAGCCTGGGCCCTCCAGTCGTGTTCCTGATGAAGCTCACCTGTGTGAGGGGACTGAGTCAGACTCAGACGACGCACACCTGATGGACTTGCTAATTGATGCTCGCGCGCGCAGGCAATTAGCAAGAGTAAATCAACAGCAGTCAATGGGACAACTCCAGAGAAAACGGAGAAGGCACTGAGAGGCAACACCTTGGAACTGCTGTATAAAAAGAGGAGGTGTGGGCGGTGCTGGTTGCTGAAGGCAACCGTTTGTAAGAACTTCCAGGGATCATGGTCTGTTTGTTTTACCGATGAATGTTTTGTTTAAACTCCTGCTCTGTCTGATTTTTTAACCAATTGGAAAAGTATTCTGTTGTTTTTGTTTTTGAGCAAACTTATCAGGACTGTTTTTGTAATAAAAAGGGGTTGGTTTTCCCAGCCTACTGTTAAAGAGGGGTTTGTTTTTGTGACGCAACAAAGACGGACGTAGGCTGGGACAGAACAGAGAGTAAGAAGGTGGGGTTTTTGCGTTTTTGTGCTTCGTTGCAGGCAAGCCGGACAAAGAGGGGGGATAGAGAGCGAGAGTAGCTAGCTGAAGTTTTTATTGTTTTTCTTGTTCATTGCGGGCAGGCCAGATGAAGAGAGGGAGAGAGGATAGGTTGGGGAGTTTTATTTCTTTTCCCTTGTTGGAGCAAGCTGGGTGGAGGGAGAGCCAGGAAAGAGTTTGACCGGGTTGAGGGTATGTCTTTTAGTGAGAAGTAGAGGAGATTTTATAGGATCAGCTGGAGGAGGCAAAAAGGGGATAAGGAAGGGAGGGGGGATTATGTATAGTGAGGGCAGAGAAAGACGAGGAGAGTGGATAAGGGAGGGCCCCTGTGAGCTCCAGAGAGGGACTGATTACCATCGTCTTAGGCAAGTTGTTGTCACCAGAGACTGACTACCATCATCTTAGATAAGTAGCTGTCACCAGAGACTGATTACCATCACTCTAGGCAAATTTCTGTTACTAGAAACTGACTAACTTTGTCTTAGGCAAATTGCTGTCACCAGAGACTGACTACCATTGGCTTAGGCAAGTTTCTGTCACCAGAGGCTGACTACCATCGTCATAGACAAGTTGCTGTTACCAGAGACTGGCTAACATCGTCCTACGCAGGTTGCTGTTACCAGAGACTGACTACCATTGTCTTACACAAGCTGCTGTTACCAGGGACTGGCTACCATCATTGTACGCTGGCTGCTGTTACCAGGAACTGACTACCATCATCCCCCTGTAAGCTCTTTCTGCCTGAGATCAACTATCATCATTCCACGTGAGTTACCGTCGAGAGAGATCGACCATCACCGCCCCATGTGCATGGCTGCCGACTGTGACTGAGCATCACTGTGCTACGTGCCCTGTCAAGGCAGAGGTGCCGACGTGAGAGACCCCTTGGGCTGGCAGCCAGCTGAAGAGGAGGTCAGGAGGGCCTCAGACTTTAGCAGTCCCTTCAGGGGTGGCGCTACAGGAATATACTACTAGAAGGGTATAATTTGTTCAAAAGAAAAAGACCCAACAAAAAGGGAGGAGGAGTTGCGCTGTATGTAAAGAATTACTACACCTCAACAGAAATACATGATACCAAGGATGAAAGCCTTCCTGAAACTATGTGGGTGAATATTAGGGGAAAAAGAAATGACATCCTATAGGTGTGTACCACAAGCCACCCAATCAAGTGGAGAAAATAGATGAACTTTTTGCTAATCAGTTAGCTGAGGTGTGCAGGAAACACACCACTGTAGTAATGGGCAACTTTACACTGATATCAACTGGGAAACAAGCTCTGCAGTGAGTGGGAGATCAAACAGGTACCTGATGTGCCTAGCTGACAACTTATTCATCCAAAAAAGTCATGGATCACATGACTCTGAGACACAGCAACTGTCATAAATATGAATCAATTGCCCAGCATCCGAATTTTATTCACGTGACCATGGGGATGCTACAACAGTCGTAACTGAGAAATGGTCATAAGTCACTTTTTTCAGTGCTGTTGTAACTTTGAATGGTCACTAAACACATGGTTGTAAGTCGAGCACTGCCTGTAAAGGCCAAAACAAGAACAATACCACAGAGAAAGAAAAATAAGAGACACAAGATGAGACTAACAGGGTTGCACAAAGTGCTCTCTGACAAACTGAGGGACAAAAAGGAAAACTATTGTGTTTCCCCGAAAGTAAACCCACCCCCAAAAGTAAGCCCCAGCTGATTTTCGGGGATGGGCCTAATATAAGCCCTCCCCCCAAAAGTAAACCTTACTTAAGGGCCTGCACGGATGGCCTGCCGCCAATTCCGTCTGGTTTCACCATAGACACAAGGTAAGGGGGGGGGGGGATCTGCCAGTGCCTCTGTGATGAGGCGAAGCTGATGGGGGAGGGGGGATCTGACCCACGATACTGGTATACCAGTTCCTTACTGCTGCCCGGCTTGTTCCGCGGCCTCATGGCAGCAGCATTGGGCGTGACGCGGCAAATGGCTGGTTTTGGTGTGATGCGGCCATTTGCTGCCGGCCACGGCCATTTGCCGACTCGTGCATCACGCCCAATGCCATTGCCAGGCCTACCATACATTAACTCTAACCCCCACTGACCCCAACCCTAATGGGAGATGGGAAGCCCTGGGGGAAAAAACGGAAAAACTTGGGTGGGAAAAAAATGTTTTTTCCCATTTGTTTCCACACTGAAGTGGGTGGGCGGGACACATGCCAGGCCAGCCCCTGCAGCCCCAGGGCAGCTGTGCTGAACAGCAGCGGGAAGGGCGCCGAGGTGGGGCCCGCCAGGCCGACCAAAGTGGCAGGTGGAGTGCTGGAGGCTTGGGGAGGGAGGGTGGTGAAGTGGGCGGTCGGGCCATTGGCAAGTGCAGCGCGGCTCGGCCAAAAGCAGCCTCAGAACACGTGGGGCAGGTATGGAAGGAAATCCTCGCTCCCCCCAGGAATTGCCTTTCTTTGCTTACCTGATTCCCAGCCCCGTGCCATTTCTCCTTCGCAATCCACTGTTGCATGCAGGGAAACAAAGTTTTTTGGGGGGAAAAGGTCAATCAATTCCAACTTCGCAAGATCTTTTTTTTTCACAAGAAGTTGGAATCGATTGATTAACCTTTTCTTTTCCCCAAAAAAACCTTCCCGCGTGTTTGTGGGACAAAAAAAAAGTTCAATCAGACTTTCTAAGTTCTTGCAAGATCTCAAGAAATTAGAAAGTCTGATTGAACTTTTTTTTTTACAGGTAGTCCCACAAACATGCGGCGAAGGCTGAGAAGCAAACGGAGAAACGCAATGGAGCTGAAAGGCGGGTTAGTAAAAAAAAATGCTTGGGGGAGGCGAGGGCATATGGGCGGGGGTGGGCGTGGCAACCTTACCCTGCGCAGCTTCGGAGGGTGTCTGGCAGGCGGAGGGAAGCAACTCCACCCCCCCCGACGGCAACTTTACCCTGCGTGGCTTCGGCAGGTGTCTGGCAGGTGAAGGGAAGCAACTGGTCCGCCACCACGCTCTCACCACCACATTGCTTCTCCACCCCATGCACAGGCCCTGCCCCAACCCCACGCACTCGCGGCCTACTGGTATCGGTACCGGCAAAAAGTAAGCCGTCCCCAAAAGTAAAACCTAGTGCTTACTACAGAGCCCAAAAGAAAGTAAGACAGGGCCTTACTTTTGGGGAAACACGGTATAAAAATGGAAAGAGGATGTCAGGTCTTGTGTCGTAGTGATGCAGCTGTGGGATTGTGGAGCTCCGCACCCCTCTGCTGGTTTTGCCCTGCCTGGGGACCCTAAAATGGGTCTAAAGTTGCCTCTGAGAGGTGACAAACAAGGAGGGGCACCCCGATGATCACAGAACGATGGTGGTCGATCCGCTCGATCTGGGGGAAGCCCTCCAAAACTCAACAGGAGAAAGGCTGGCCACACCTCGGTGACCAGTCCAAGCTACTGGCAGCTGAAGTCCAAAGACACTAACCAGAACATCCATGAACAGCGTGCTTGGAACTGGGTGAGAAATTTGATCTTCTTTCTCCTATTTTGTATTTGATTCCCTGGAAAAGATCCCCAAGAAGCAAAAAATCCTCCGAAAGTGAGAAGGAAGGGGACTACACCCCCACCCTCCTATAGACGGAAGCGGCAAATTAAATTTTTATGGGGAACAGAAATATAATGAAATGAGGTTAATAATACTACAGTCTGGATAAATCTGAAAACCATGAAAGCTGTTAAAGTTTTACATCAGAAAGTATTGATGAAATTATAAGAAAATAATTCTCCACCTTAAAAGTTGGAAAATGAATAGCTACTGACATCTAGTGGAGAATTAGAGCATAAAACTATAGCTGCATTGACTTGAAATTGGCAAGACGCCCAGAAATAGAGAATAACTTGTTCCTTTGAACTTCAGTGACTTCTAAATAAACAGAAAACAGCTGGGAATAAAGGAAAGAAAATATACTGGACTATCTACTACAGAGTGAGAACTATATTTGTTTAGAAACTTTTGACCTTCTGGGATTATAAATACACTGACCTGCGATTTTCAAGCTCAAGAATTGTTTGCAGAAAAAGAAAAACCTTGACTTTTGGCTAATCTAGGGGGGAAGTTACTGGAAAGCTTTCAGGTGGTTAAAAATTCTGGACTAAAATCTTGGCTGGCTGATAATTGTAAGACCCCTGAATAGAGGAACTGTTACAAAATACTGCTTTCAGTGGTGCTTTGATAATTGGAAATGTATTGGACTAAAAAAACATATATAAAGATAAGAACTACATAAGATTTGGTTGTTTGGATTTTAAGTGGCTGGTTTGACAAGGCTAATGAAAGAAATTATGGTACCGGTGAAAAACTATCTGGAGGGGGGAGACAAAATGGATGTTGTACATCTATCTAAAAGTGACAGGAAACCACACCTAATATTCCCTCCTGAAGACCTCAACCTGGAACATCAGAGATCTGCAGGAGCAATGACTCAAGACAAAGCAAACACATTTCAGGAGAAAATGTATGCAATGCTGTGACCAATTCAAATTATGATTGTTTCAATTCATGAGGAGATTAAAAACAACTTTGATGACATAAATGAGCATATCTCTAATTTAAACTTACAATTAAAAAAACTCTCTATGACGATAAAGAATGAACAAACAAATCAGATAATAGAACACAAACCAGAGGAAAGTGATTTAAATCTGGAAGCTACAAATGAAGAGAACTACAACTTAATACAAACAAAAGAAAATCTGCAAGATTTTACTACAACAAAGGAAATAAAAAAGATGTTTTATCTTCCAGGACTTCAAAACAAGCTTGAGGACAAGAAAGAAGATCTAACAAAATGGATTAAAGAGCTGTCGGGAAAACCATTAAAGTTTGGGAGACAAAAAGCGAACATCCTATTTAATTTGTCTTTTTTATCCCCAACAATATCTACAAAAATACAGGAAAAATCCCCTGGCAAGCTGAACATAGTGAATTGGAAAGCGACCTGGCAAAAGAAGAAGGCTAGAGTCAGATTTAAGAGACTTGATTCGACTTACCAGATGGAGTACTATATGATTAAACAATTGTTTGAATATGGTTAAAAGTATAGATAAAGTTTAGATATAAAGGGGCCCTATAGTAAGAGGGATAAGATATATAAGTAGTATAATACTTCTTACAATACATGAAATGTAAAAATATTGGGATGGTGTATGTGAATGAAAAGTTTGGATATTTAAAGGTAATTAATTTTGAGAAAATTATGACTGATAAGAGTGGTTTGAATACAGTGGGGAAATTAAGCTTAAATAAGAATCTTGAAAACAGGACACATGATTTAATAAGATGACTTTTATAAATACAATTGAAATATAAGCTGATTAAAAAAGATATTATATGTTGATGTTATTGTTAGTTGTACAAATACTAGAAAAATGTTTATACTTAACCTTGTATGTATCAAAAATATTAAGAATTATATTTGTTTAATGTAAACAAAAGGAGAATACTACCGGAAGAAGAGAAGATCAAGGAAATATATCATTGACTAACATTGATTAATTATAGAAATTAATTATTATTGATTGTTTTTAAATATATGAACCCAGACAACACACTGTTTGCTAAGCACTAGGGATTGTTATTGTAAAAAATCAATAAAATATAATAATAAAAAAAAATGGAAAGGGGCATATAACTAGAACAGAATAACAGCAAATACCCCAAATCTGCAAGGATGGAGAAGGCCAAGGCCTAGTCAGAATGAACTAAGACTTGCAACAAATGCCAAAAAGAACATTTTAAAGTTATTTTTAAAAGTTTCAATACAGTACAGGTAATAATAATAATAATGATGATAAAGTTGGAAGGGACCTTGGAGGTCATCTAGTCCAACCCCCTGCTCAGGGAGGAAACCCTATACCATTTTGGACAAATGGCTGTCCAGTTTCTTCTTAAAAACTTCCAGTGTTGGTGCATTCACCGCTTCTGGAGGCAGATTGTTCCACTGGTTAATTGTTCTAACTGTCAGGAAGTTTCTCCTTAGTTCTAGGTTGCTTCTATCTTTGGTTAGCTTCCACCCGTTGCTCCTTGTCCTGCCTTCAGGTGCTTTGGAAAATAGCTTGACTCCCTCTTCTTTGTGGCAGCCCCTGAGATATTGGAACACTGCTATCATGTCCCCCCTCGTCCTTCTCTTTGTTAAACTAGACATACCCAATTCCAGCAACCGTTCCTTATATGTTTTAGCCTCCAGTCCCCTAA
>NW_015388139.1:282060-288249 GCF_001527695.2 Protobothrops mucrosquamatus
GGTACAGATAGTGAAAAAGGTCAAATATTTGGGTATATACCTATCGGCCAAATGTTCAACAATAAAAGAAGACAACTATATAAGGCTATTGAAACAAATAAAATTAAACTTGGAAAAGTGGAAGAATGTGCAATTGTCAATGTTAGGAAGAATTGCTACAGTCAAAATGAATATATTGCCGAAGATTTTATTTTTATTCCAAACAATTCCGATAAAACTTGAGAATTTTTTTTTCCAAGATTTAAATTCTTTAATTTTGAAGTTTGTTTGGCAAGGAAAGAAAGCTAGAATAAAGATGAAAACATTACAAGATGCTAAGGAAAATGGAGGTTTTGGGCTACCTGAGTGGGCTTTGTACTACCAAGCATCTGTATTAACATGGGTGAAAGAATAGATAACTCTTAGAAATAAAAGGTTATATTTGGAAGGACACAATTTACAATTGGGATGGCACGCTTTTTTGTGGTATGGGAAAAATAAAATTCATAAGTATTTCCAAAATCACTATATAAGAAATGCTTTGTTAACAGTATGGGAAAAAATTAAAACTAAAATATATGTAAAAATTCCAGGGTGGCTATCAATGATGGAAGCCTTTCTATATCCAAACTTGGTAGACTTTGAAAAAATTTGGACATATAGAGATATTCTATATACTGATGGGACTTTAAGATCGAGACAAGAACTGGAAAATCAGGGTATCAACCTGTCGTGGTGGGCACATCTACAGATGCAAAATAGATATGAAAAAGACGTGAAATTGTATGGGTTTTATAAAGAACAAACTGTATTTGATAAGATATTGTTAACTTCTGATGAGAAATTAATTAAGAAAATGTATAATTTTTTGTTAATTTTGGAGATGGAAAGTGAACAAGTCAAAGAAACAATGACAAGGTGGGCGAAAAATTTTGGTTATAATATAGAACTAGAAAAATGGCAAAAATTATGGGAGAGAAATTATAAACTGACAATGTCAACTTCGTATAAAGAAAATTTATATAAAATGTTTTATAGATGGCACCTGCCACCAGCAAGATTAGCAAAAATGTTTAAAAATATGTCAGATAGATGCTGGAAATGTAAACATAACTCAGGCACATATTATCATATTTGGTGGACATGTGGTAAAGCAAAGGCTTATTGGAAAAAGATACATGTTTGGTTAGAAAAAATGTTGGGAGAACATGTGGAATTTAAACCTGAACTTTTTTTATTAGGTATAATGCCAGAAAAGATTAATAAACAAAGTTTATATTTGGTTTTACATGTCATAACAGCAGCAAGAATAGTCTTTGCACAATACTGGAAAAATGAAGGAGTACCACCAGAGGAAGAAATAATTAAAAAATATTGGAATGCGCAGAGATGGACAGATTAACTATGAGATTGAAGGATAAGGAAGAAACAGAATACTACCAAATCTGGGAGTCATTCTACAAATGGCTAGAGGAAAGAACCAAGGATTAGGAATTGATTATGTATTAGCGCTTTTGAATCCAGACAGCACACTGGTTGAAAAATTAATGCATGTATGTAAGAGAAAAACTAATAAAATCTTTTTTTAAAAAAGAAGAGGTTAACGAAGCAATTATATCTACTCCACAAACTGCTTCTCAACTAACGCCGCACAGAGCCCCACCTTCGAGAGCCCCGAACCCTGACGACCTTGGGGCAAAGAAAATAAAACAGGAGCTCCTCACCGACCAATGGTTCAAAGACAATCAAACCTCCCTAACATGCAGGGATGGGTTGGCTTACAAAGGGGGGAAGTTGTATTTGCCTGAAACCCTCTGCCTTAATGCGCTCTGGCACGGCCATGATGTAAAACAAGCTGGGCACTTTGGATATTTAAAAACACTACATCTAATCCGCCGGCAATTTTGGTGGCCAGGTTTAAAACGGGACATAGAGAACTATGTCAGGAGTTGTGCTGTATGTGCCACCATGAAAAGAATCCCAGGGAAACCCACTGGGCTGTTACAACCAGTGGCTGACCCCTCCCAACCATGGGATGAAATTGCTATGGATTTTATAGTAGGGGAAATACAGTTATCTGGACTGTGATAGATCTGTTTTCAAAGCAGGCTCACTTCACTGCCTGCAAGGGGCTCCTGTCCACCCAGCGACTAACCAAGATGTTTCTGAAACACATCTACAGACTGCATGGGGCACCAAAATGTATAATCTCAGACCGGGGGGTGCAGTTTACAGTCAAGTTTTAGAGGGGTTTTCTTAAGCTAATTGGCTCATCTCAAGGACTGTCGTCGGCTTTTCACCCGTCTACCAATGGGGCGGCTGAATCTGCGAACTCAATGGTGAAGCAGTATCTTAGATGCTATGTGGATTATCAGCAGACGAACTGGACTGACCTCCTCCCTTTTGCAGTGGTGGCTTACAATAACTGTTCACAGCAGCACCGGTTTCACACCTTTTAAAGTGGCCACAGGAAAAGAGTTCAGCCCAATACCCGAATATCCTCAGGGACCCTCCACTTCCCAAACTCTTGGCCAGTGGGTGAGGAGGTGGGAAGAGGTCTGGAGAACTACGAAAATTGCTTTGCAAAATGCTTCTGAGACATATGAAAAGCAAGCAGATAAAAAGAGAGCTCCTCAAAGGTCATTCCAAGTTGGGGAAAAGGTTTATTTGTCCACAAAATATTTACGGCTTAAGTTACCTAGTAAGAACTTAGGTCCGAAATACTTAGGACCCTTCCCCATCGTAAGGATCATTAACCTGGTCACGGTAGAATTAAAGCTTCCCAGACTCTTAGGAAAAGTCCACCCTGTGTTCCATTGTAGCCTGCTGAAACCTTTTCGGGATTCTACCTTACGACCTCCCCCTAAGAAGGCACCTGGACCTCTTGTAGTAGCAGGACAGACTCACTATGAATTGAAGCGTATTCTTGATTCTAGACTTTTTAAAGGGAAATTACAGTACTTAGTGCAATGGAAAGGGTTTCCGTTGTCTGAGGCCACCTGGGTAAAATCTAGCGATGTAAAAGCTGTCAGACTCATTAGTAAGTTTTACAAGAAACACCCTAATAAACCAAGAGGCAACCCCTAACTTATGATTTTGTTTGTATTACAGGATTTGTCTTTTTTGTAAGGGGGGCCGGATGTCAACGCTGCTAACATCGGATGTTATTGCTTTGACAACAGATGAAAAAGCAGCCATTTTCTCTTTTCCCTTTTTCTTGCTTTTAGAATTAGTTGGTGCTGGGAGGGAGGATTGGAATGAGAATTCAGTTAGCGATAATAATAACTCTGCCATGGGAACTCAAGGACAAACTGGGTCCGGAGCTGATAACATTTTGGTGGGCTGGAGAGCTGGGGAGAAAGCCCGCGCTATAAGCTAATTGGGGAATGTGCTTTATGAAAGGCTATTGAGGGTGGGAATTGTACTTTGAAACTTTGTATCCAGGGGAGGGGAATTTAGTTTTGGGCTCAACTATGTAGTGCAGATACTTTGTTTCCCGAATAAAAGACTCTTTAAGGAAAACAATGCCTCGAAGTTCTTTTGAAGGGTTTCATCTGTCGGAACCATGACAGTCTCACTGCTTCAGGCCTTTGGTGCATTCACAGAGAATAGAGGCCTAAAGTACCACAAGATCACATGAGATCAGTGGTGCAAGATCTCATGCTACTGATCTCGCATGATCTCACAGTACTTTGGCCTCTGTTCTCTGCAAACGGAGGCCTAGACGATGTTATGTATTGATGTGAATTACTTGGAAACTGTTGGAAACGGTCAAACGGCTGCGTCTGTTTAAACTCCAGACTGTCTGTCTACATACTTGTTAGCTTGTGTTTAAGCAGGAAATACTGCTTTAATTCTATTGGCCGCCGCCTAGCGGTGATCTGTATAAATAGAGGTTAAGTGGCAGTTAGTGCTGCTTCTGTGTTAACTTAATAAACGGGTTGTTGTTTGCACCAATTGCCTCGTCAATGCCTCACCGGTCCCGAAACATAACAGTGGCGACAAGGATGGGATGTACTGCTAAGGGAGAAAGAGCCAGAAGTCACTAGGGGTGAGACCAGCGCCTCAGTGTCCTGGTAGGAACCACGTTCCCCACTCTGCCTGCCAGCAAGCAACGCTGGAGGCCCACATCCTGAGGGACCCGTCCCTAGGACCAACACAGAAGCCTTAGCAGCACAAGGCATTGAGAGGTCGGTGACAACTCACCATGGCCAAGCTCGGAAAACTGTTTGACGTGTCGCATCCCGAGAGGTGGAGTTCATACATTTCTCGAGTTGAGGGCTAACCAAGTTAGCGAAGATGGCTTAAAGGCCGCAACGCTGCTGTGCGTATGTGGTCAGGCGACGTTCGATATAGCTGAAAACCTAGTCGATCCAGCTACGCTTGAGTCGGTCGCCTACTCCGAGCTCAAGAAAATGCTCAAGGAACATTTCGAGCCGAAGCTCTCTGTTATTGCCTGGAGACATGCTTTCGAACAAAGGGAGCAGCAACCAGGTGAGTCTGCTGCCGAGTTCATAGCTGCCCTACGACAGGTGTCCCGGCTCTGCAATTTCACAGACTGAGAGACCGTTTGGTATGCGGGTTGAGAAACAGGGACCTTCAGCAGAAGTTGCCATTTGACAAGGCAGTTCCCTTCACTCGATGTGCGGGCTGTGGAGGCCGACATAGACGCTCGGAGTGCAGGTTCTGCACAGCAACGTGCTGGGCGTGTGGCAAACAAGGCCACATCGCTGTCATCTGTAAAGGTTGCCAGAGGGAAATTCCACAAGAAGAGTTCCCCAGGAAAGGTACCGGGGCTCCGGGGCAACACAGAGTTGGCTATTGCTCCCGCAGAAGGAGCATCTTTAGGACAGGTGCCCATCGCCCCCTTAAAGAAAAGCTGAGACTCAAAGTCAAGCTTCAAGGAGTTCCATGCCACATGGAACTGGACACTGGGTCAGCCCTATCTATAATTTCCCAAGGAACTTTTAACCACATTTGCAGTCACAGTGGCAAATGAGTTAAACTCAAGCCGTCAAATCTCCTGCTAATGGATTTCCAAAACTCCTGTGTAGCGGTTAAAGGAGAAGCTACGCTCAAAGTACAGTTCAAAGAGTTTGAGGGTTCCCTGGATGTCGTGGTAGTTGAGGGTCATCGCACAAGCCTCATCGGGCTAGACTGGTTTGATGCCTTGGGCATCCATGTGACTGGCATAAACAGAACGCAAGCAGCGGACCTGTCGGCAGTTTGTCAGGAGTTTGCAGATGTTTTCAGCCCTAACTTAGGGAAATACAAGGGACCTCCAATTGCCCTCCACCTTGATCCTACCATAACCCCAATAAGGATCAAGCCTCGTAGAGTGCCTTTTGCCCTCAAACCAAAAATCGATGCAGAGCTGGACAAGCTGGTGCAACAAGGCGTGTTGCAGCCAGTAGATAGCAGTCAGTGGGAAACCCCCATAGTTATGCCACTTAAGGCTAACGGTGAGGTGTGCATATGCGCAGATTATAAGTGCACATTAATAGAGCGCTAGAACAACTTTCATATCCGGTGCCTGTAGTCAGCCACATTTTGGCGTCACTACAGGGAGATCACATATTCGCCAAATTCGATTTGGCTCAAGCCTACCAGCAACTGCCTGTGGATGATGCCACGGAAGAAGCTCAGACTATAGTTACCCACAGGGGAGATTTCAGGGTAAGGCGCCTACAATTCGGGGTCAGTGTAGCCCCAGGGCTTTTCCAGAGCGTGATGGAGCGCACACTCAAAAATATTCCAGGAGTGTGTCCTTATTTTGATGACGTCTGTTCTATCCCAGCCTATTGCCGTCCTTGTTAGAGGCACAAGGACCAAACCCCTGCTGATACAATAGGCTGGAGACTTTAAAACAAAACAAAATCCCTTTTATTTGGGTGACAAACCTGTCAATAAGTCCAAAACACAAACAGCAAAACTCAAGTCCAAAGGAAGGAAATAGTCTACAGGAACACGTTGCAAACAAGACGAACAGACCAGGATTCCAAGAAGCACTGTGCAAACGGTTGCCTTCAGCAACCAGCACCGCCCACACCTCCCCTTTTTATACAGCAGTCCCAGGGCGTTGCCTCTCATTGCCTTCTCCTTTTACTTTGGAGTTGTCGCATTGACTGCTGTTGTTTTTCTCTCGCTAATTGACGACGTCTGCGAGCATCAATTAGCAAGTCCAGGTGTGAGCCTTCCGAATCTGACTCA
>NW_015388140.1:0-50194 GCF_001527695.2 Protobothrops mucrosquamatus
ATCTTTCACATTCCTTCCACATTTGTAGCACATTCTTTATGAAAATTTTCTAGTTGAGCCACTCTTGTTTCATGTGAATCACTCACCAAATTATAACTTATTTTTTAAAATTCTGAAACCTGATCAGGTGGTGCAATAAATTCTGCATAATTTCAGATATTCTGAAAGTTTAGTTTGTATATTACAGAAAATAGCATTTTTAGAGATAAGCAACCAAACCAGATTGTCTTTCCCTTTTATTTTGGATCTGTGATCATTCTAGCTATCAGCTAATCTGCCAAATCAGCAAGCAGTTCACCCTCAGAGGAAGAAGTGGACATCCTTGGTTTTTCTGTTTTCTAGTTTTAACATCATAATACAAAACCCCACAAGACACTCATTTAGATGGAGAAAAACAAGAGAAGTTTTCTTTTTATCAATTAAGCAGTAAAGCTGTCAAAAAATTAGGAAATTGCCACTTGGGAGAGATCCAGGCTCATAAATTCATGGCCATAACCCAGGAAGTGCCAATGCTCCCCTTACTGCAAGAGCAACTCCTTACAGATGAATTGCACTAAATCAAAAATTGTAGTCTTTGACAAGATGCTTACTTTACCTGGGTTGTTAACCTAAAAGAGAGGAGATGACCAAATCACAAAAGAGATTGAAAGGTGCTATACTTCAGTGTTTTGTTTACATGGTCCATGCATATAAGTTGTAACCTTATAAATTATATGTTCCATAAAGCTTCAGTTAATCAATCTGCTTTTCCTCATTTTTTAAAAAAATTAAAGGATGTGGACAGTACATTTGTGCTGATATTAACATTTTCAGGGCTAAAGTTACTTTTCTGCTCCTCACTAAGCTGTCGTTTGGAATTTCTTCAGATCTAAATCACTTGCAATTTCTTCAATGCTGTTTACATTCATCACCACCCCAATGTGTTCCAGGGGTTGCTGATCTACTGTACATAGGATAGGTCCCTTTAGAGATCAGAACATCATTGCTTACCCGAAAGGTCTGAGTGAGAATATGCATCTTTAGGATAGCTACAGAAGCACTGTCAGACCTTGCTCCTGAGCAACTCAAGTAACATAAAGCACTCACTATATCAGGTAAAGAGCTCTGGCAGGGCAGTGGTTAAAGTGAAGCATTGCAGGTAAACTCTGCCCACAGCCTGAAGTTCAATCCTGATGGGGCTCAAGGTTGACTCAGCTTTCCATCCTTCCAAGATTGATAAAATGAGGGCTCAGATTGTTGGGGGCAATATGCAAATAATGTTTACACTGTAAACTACCCAGACAGTGTTATAAAGCACTATGGGGCAGTACATAAGCCTAAATGCTATTGCTGTTGCTATCATCAGCTAAGATGGGGTATAGTTCTGCAGTCACACAAATAAAGTGATACACTTTTTTGATAGTTCCCTTCAGGACTTTCCTGTTTATGCTCATTCATTCTATTCCCCAAGCCATTTGGGGATTTTATTTGAAAAAGTTTTTCATTCAGTGCCTAGCTTAACAGCTGTCATGCCTATTTATTTCCTCCCTTTATTGTGTACAATTCAAAGTGGAGTATAGAATGTGACTTCCTCTTATTTTCTCTACAATAACCCTGTGAGGTGAGTTGGGCTGAGAGAGTGTGACTGGCCCAAGGTCCCCCAATTGATTTTACTTGAGCAAAACTGAACATGTTCCCCCACACTAATAATGCAGAAAAGAAATATTCAAATATCTCTTATTGAGGCTTTTCTATGAAGTGAAGATTATTGTGTGCCACAGTCTACTGTTTGGCAATTTTTATATTGAGGTTCAGCAACTTGATTGCATCTGTTTTGACTCCATTGCCAGGAAGAGCCACTAGGTTTTATGTTAAATATTTACTGGAAGGTAAAATTCCAAGGATAATTCCTTTAATGAATAAGTTTCCATTAATGGCTATTGTTGGGGAGGAAAAAAATCTGTTTTAGAGATCAAAATTACTTTAAGGCTCTGTTGGGTTACATTTATGCACTGTTTATTAGTTGTGGGCATATCTTTTATTAAATTTACTGTGTGCTATTTTACCTCACGACTATTGACAATAATAAACTTTAGAGCTATATGAGCTATCGATAATAAGTTTAATTTCTTCTTGCTAGGGTGACCAGAACGTAACTTATTTTGTTGACTATGGAGTATGTAATATTCAACTGTGAAAAAGAACTATTTCTTTTACCATCAAATCTATATGCTGTTTGTACATTTGGAGTAAATTCTTAAATGCATAACACACATATTATTGTGATTCTGAGTCATTGGGTCAAACTTTGAACTTGTTGCTGATTTAAACAATATTTACAAAACTTAATTACCTTCAGAATTCTCAGACTTCTTTGGTATCACCAAGCCTGCCTTAATCAAATATTCAGTTTATACTTGTCACTCTAAAATTCCTTATAAAGTTCTGCAGAGGGATAAGTAGGAAATTTAGGTAAATTCATAAAATTTGTCATCAGTCTGTTTTATGTGAAGCAGAGGCGAAAAATATCTTTGTTGGGTCAACAAATGGTTTGTATGTCATGTTTTTCTGTCCCAAAACCAAATTCATGGTCACTTGTTTTTAATGCAATGCAACTCTGTTGCAGGGCTGCCCATTTGCATATGTAACAACAGTACTTGGTATATCCCAGCTGCATTCCAGGCAGCAGAGCCATTACTTTTAGAGCTCCACAGATATTCCAGTTGTACTTGGTGTACAGGATGTGCTTCAACAACAGTTCCATGTTTTTGTATGTTTCTTTCATGTGTGCAGCATAGCCAACAGGTACTGAAGAGTATACGTTGCCATTGTGTAAAACCAGAAGATATCTGTAAAATATATGTGTCAAGTTAGATTGCAGGTTATTTTCATGATTAGCAGCCAAAAATCCATAAGATACACCTAGAAGTGTTCAGGAAGCAAAATATTTGTTGTCCAGTCATAACTGAGGTTATTTATTCCTATTTACAGAATTTTCTTTATCCAATGGAAAAAAGAATGAGGTGGGAGGGAATAAGATATCTTTGAAGTCCTCATTATATTTCAAGAGACTGTACATATTTCATTCATTTTTTCTGAGTGCAGTGTAATAACCAAGGGTGCTTTCAGATAAAACTGTTACTGCACAATTATGTTTCTTAAATCACAGATTTTTTTTTTACAAAGGTTCCAGTTGATCATATTGTCTGTAACCAACTCAACTTTTCTCAAGACTTTTTTAATATATTTTTTCTTTCCCAAGAAAATCCATCAAGGAAGAAGAGGTAGAGTTGCTATGCCATCTTTTCTTATTCTTAGCACTCAGAGCTGTCTGTATGGAATCAGTCCAAAAGTCGGTCTATGGATATTTTACTGGAAGGACAAAGAGGATGAGGGTTTGCCAATTTTCCTTCCATTTAACATATAGACTATTATCCGGTTTCAAATGTGTGTCTGGCATAATTTAAGGATAACATTTGGACTCTCAAAGTTTTAAAGGTGAATCCGCCTTTTTTGTTTGCATATGAGTCATGCCTGGAAGACTCAGAAAGTTGTCTTCTTGAATTAGGGTCACTCACACCACTGATTTATCACAATTGCTTGCAATTCATTCTATAATGTGGAAAAGTAATGCTTTATGATCAGCCAAGTACAGCTTAGCTGTATATCTGAAGAGAAATAACAAAGGAGTGCCAAGAATATGTAAAATGCCAAGAAGAACATCTTGTACTTAGGCTGCTCATCAAAGAGGTTGCAAGTCAGATAAGCCATTAGACTAATTAGATTAAAAAAACCTAAATTAAAACAAGCTGCAATCTTTATAATAACCAATCAACAATAGATATGCATGCAAGCAATACCCAAATCATATCTTTAAAAAGAAAAGGCATAAAAGCCAACAGGAATGTTTGTAGAGGGATGACTTCAGAACATGTTTGTAGAAGCAGAGTGTGTAATAATTAGGCAACAGTATATTTATGAACCTTAATATTGCAGCAAAGTTTTTTCCTATTATTAATTGACATCTGAAAACATCCTCAGATTCATCATCAAAACCTCTTGATGAGATTTCAGGGCTAAACCCAGACAGGTGTTGCCATGGAAATGATCATCTGTTTCCCTTTATTCTAAAGAAGTAACCCCCCCCCCCTCCCTTGACAGGCTTTCTCAAAAAAAGATAATTGGTATCATTCCACCCTCTTTTCAATCAGAGAGCTGCATTTGACACCCCCATGCATGTCTGTGTTTGACAGGACTCTTGCATACACCCACACAACCTTCCTACCAACCTGTGGAAGCTTGCCCCATGAAGCTGCACCACAAGGATTGTCCACTTTCCTCCATTAACAGAAAGCCTGAGCAATGGATCTTCAAACATGGGTCAGAGATACTGAAAAGAGACAAGCCAGTTTGGGGGTGGGGGATGAGCAGAGTATACCACATCGATACCCTGCAGAATTGCTCAGCTCACTTTCAGTGATATGAGTGTCCTTTCCAATCACGGAATAGTTCAGTGCTGTATTTTGAAGAAAGCCTCATTTAGAAGAATCTGCTAAAGTGGACATCCCTTAAATTGGGTTGGTACCAACTTCTATGCAATTTAATTCCCTGACTGGGAATTTGGGAAACTCCAATTCCCACACATCCAGAAGATACTGTTTGGGCTTGTGCAACATCAAAAAGTCATACAGTGAGTCAAGCAGGGATTTGAGAAAAGAAGGAAAGGGGAAATGGTCTCATCCATTTTCATGTCTCCTGAGAATCAACAGAGGTAGTGCAAAGTTTCTGTTTCCTGAAGCTCATCGTGCTGTGAGACGAAGTATAAAGCATGAGCAAATAGATTGCAACGTCACACTTCTCTGATTTGGAATTATTGACAGCAGACAAAGGTTGAGAAGGACAAAACCACATGATTCTTTGAATGTTGCTGCCCATTGTATTCAGTATGACTATCAATGCATTGTTCTAATTTGCAAAACACAGAATCAATTATAATTCTGTTTTGACCAACTTATCTCCCTTCCCATGATATATCATTCAGAATAATCTGATTTTCAGGATGGAACTGCATGAGTTCTATTCATGCGCACATATTTAATAAATCCTTTCTTGCCATAACAGAACCAAAATGCAGATCTCTGAGAAAGCATTCAGGCGTATCACTCGGGGTCCAAATCAGTACAAAGTTTTTTTGCTTGTTAACTCAAAAGCTCAAAAGTTTTAGTTTTGCTTTGAAGATGCTGTTATCAAAAAGAAATCTTACAGTCACACCATTTTCATAAAAAAAATGACACAAAGGATTTTTCTGTCAGAATTATACCGCATATTAACATGTAGTTAACAGGCCATACGTTATTCTTACATCATATGGACTTAGTGGCTCAAAATGGTCAAACAATTTCTTCTCCAACCAACAGAGAACATGAGTAGGTTTGTCTGACTTTACAATAAATAGTATTACTCCTCCAGTTGCCTTGGTAACCAAATGAAACTCAATTACCTTGGTTGCAGCTTTCAAAACCGAATCCGAGCTGGAAGAGTAGCTGTAATGGTCTGGTACAACAAAAAGAACAAAAGGTTTACCTTGTGGTACCCTGAGGGCTAACAAAAGGCTTATTATGCTGCAGGCTTTGGTAGATTTAAGGCCATAACAAGAGATTCATTTGATAAAATCAGCTTCTAGTCTCAAAATTCTTATGCCACAATAAATCTGTTACTCTATATGGAGCCTCATACCAATAAATAAATAAATAAAAAATCACATCCTTCTTTTAACAAATAAGTTCTATACAGTGTATACAGGGCTACCTAATGGATAATGTAAAATGCAGGCTTGAAGGACAAAGTAGGATCACTTTGATTGGAATTTAGTTTTGTTACTGTAATATTACAACTCATGAGAATTTTCCCCAGAAGTTAAAGAATAGGAAAAGCAGATTTCTGATTGAGTGGATACTTCAAAACTATTTTTAAGTTTCAATTCCCACTTTCTTTGCTTTGCTGTGCTTTCATACCTCAGTCAACCATTTTCATTTTTCACCCCTACTAAAAGGCATTGTCTAGGATTCCATGAATATATATATTTTTTTTGCCAGACAACACAAACAGTTTTTGACATTTTCTTCCCTAAGCAATAGTCAGGATCTTCTTGAGCCTGTGCCTTTTTCTCTCAACAGAGTTTGCTATGAGACCCTCTGGATGAGCACCTTTCAATGATTTGAGTTTTGTTTCCAATCTGTTACCAAGGCTAGGCAGTATCAGCAGATTGAAGAGAATCTTTGAAAATAAATGCTACCATCAGAAGCTGCCTTGTAATATCTTACTATTGTTAATTCCAATGCAAAAGAGTCTTCTGTTTCCCACTTTTTTTGTGGAACGCCTTAGAATTTATTTCAGGTTTCTCTGAGTGGTCTTTTGGAGTTGGTTTGATTGGAGTGATGGCAGAGTTTAGAACTGTTGGTGTGGCTTTCTGTATACAGATTTCTCACTGAAGCCGTCCGGACTGCCAGTTGGAGAAGTTCCCTTACGGCGTCTCTTTCCTTGGAATGCAATTGAAGGTTAAGATGCCAGGGACTAATAGTAATTCATAGATGGAACTACACCAAGTTAAAATTGCATTCTATTCATCAAAGGCTTTCTAGATTGTATTTGAGGGATTGTAATCAAATCAGCGCAAACTGCCATCTCTGAACACAGGGCCAGAACGTTTTTGCAGAACGTTTTCAAGGAAATTGTTGACTTTATGGCTATCTTCTGATAGAGATATAAAAGAAATCCTTCACAGATTGGATGATCCACCAGGACAGATTCTGTCATAGTTCTCAATTCTGAAATGTTGTATATTTCTTTTATTTTTTTTCTAGCAGCTAAAGCTTTTTAGATATCAATGGTCTAATCCAGGGGTGTCAAACTCAATTTCATTGAGGGCCGCATCAGCATTGTAGTTACCATTGGGGGGGCGGGGGCATGGCTAGCATGGGCATGGCCTACTGGGTGGGGCGTGGCCAGCTCGACGTCACTCACATCGGGGGTACCTGTGCAGGCCTGGTCAGGACTGGGGCAGATCCAAGGGTCTCCGGCAGAAGGTGGGGTGGGACGAGGGTGAGTGCTGGGGCATGGTCTGCTGGAGGAGCTCACTGAGCCTCAGGCCGTGCACGGGGCCCCTGGATGGTGGCACGGACTGCACGGGGCCCTGAGCAGTGGAAGTCAAGTGCCCAGCCCGGCCCTTGAGCTCCCACGGCACCAGGACCCCACAGCCCTGCCTAGCCTAGCCGCACTTCCCCAAGGGGGCACCCACATGCACTTATCTCCTCCTCAAGGTTGCTGCTGTGCTCCCTCTCCTTGGCCAGGTTGTTCATGGTGGGTGCAGGAGGACAAAGTGCATGGGTCAAAGGGAGGCCCACTCCTTCTCTATGCGAGGAAACCTGGCTTTGTAATAGTTGTCTTTGAGAGTTTTCTTGTAAACCACCCTGGATTTCTCAGAAACTTTTAATTTCAAATTAGATGTTGATTTAATAAATTAGGCAGAAGAAACAAATGTTTACATACATCTAAATCCCACAGACCTACTGCCTCCTAGGTGCATACTACAGAGAAAATAAGGCATTGCATTTCTAGCCAGTATAGCCACAGGATGATGGGAACTGTGGTCCATGACACCCAAAAGATATTAGTTTGGGCAAGAATGGATTAAATTATATTATTCAAAGAATAAATAAGTCCTATAAGATGGTTGCATAGAATAGGAAACAACATCAGGCATTCTATGTAAGTCTAGAACATGGAATGTAATCGCAAAAGTTAACTATTTTCTGTCACCCAGAGAAAAGACCTGAAATAGCTTAAATGCATCAAGTCCCAACAATATATGAATACCTGTAAATCTGGTCTATAGAAAACTAAAGGTAAAAAAAAGTATTTACCTAGCCAAAAAGTAAAAAAAAAAAAAAAGCTGGGGGGTGGAACAAGACAGGGGATTCTCAAGTGGCTGGTTACTACTGCATCATAATTTTAGCAATAGTCTGATGCCTTTGATAAAATAAAGCATTTACTTTCCTTTCTAAAAATGTTCCCTCTTTTCCTGCCAGATGCCAATGTTTATGAAAGAAAGATGAGATTTGTTGAATTATACAATGCACATAATTGAAAGGTTTTTAGACAGATGAATTAATGTTTTCTACAACTAAATATGGTTGATGAATATCCTGGGGAAAATGGTCTTATGACTGTGCTGTAGGACATGGACTTCGATGAAGTCCTTTGCTTTGGCAGTAGGAAAACTGCAAAGAAGAAGCAGTGATGGCTATATATCATGCCACGGTGTTCATCCGTGCAAATATGAGCTTAAGATGCAAAGGCTAGAAACATCTAGCTTCTGGTTGTGTTGTGTTGTGCTCTCTCGCTTTCTCTTCCCTACTATTCTCCACCTATGTTATTAAAACCAGAAAAGCCCCCTGTTATGTCCTGGGCTGTGATTGACACAGCAGGTGCAGGAAGCTGCAGAGAGTCCCGGGCAGACCACGAGGCTGCCCGGGCCAGACAGGCTGTCTCCAGCCTATTGCGCATGCGCAAGGCGGGAAAAATACGTTGCATTTATTGGTTGACATTTTGTGTTGTTCTGTTGAAGATTGAATAAAGAAGCAACTGTTGTTACTCCTGCCTCATCTCAATGCCTTACCAATGCTCAGAACAGAACACCCCCTCTCTTAAATCAGTCAAATGAAGTCAGTGCACATACAAGTACAACTGTCTGCCCTATAAAGCCTTCAACTTAAATTGCACTAAGGTGGGCAAACTATTCTGAAAGCTGCTCAACCTGCCAGGAAAAAGCCACCTCTAGCCACACAACGTACCACCACAATGTTCTTTGATGAGACAGTATCAGGCAAGAGTTGCCCATCGGTGATTTTGTTTGTTTATTGGAGGAGAGGTCATTGTTAAGTGAGTTATCCCACTTAAATATTCCCCTTACTAGGAATGTATAAGATAGCTGGATTGTGGTAGAATTGTTTTTCTATATGTGCAATACTCTTCATAGTACTATTGAAAAATCAAATGCATTTGGGGGACAATAGGCTTTTTGGGGTCTTAATTTCTTAACTTTGGCTATGAGTCTAAAAACAATGCCAATGTTTGTGTCAGAATATACTCCTTGGACATGATATAGTTGTTTTCAGCAGCCTCTTTAATACCTAAGTAATACAACCTGTTCCATAGGGGGGGGGGAACCATATTATGTCTTAACTGTTAAATGGGATTGGCCAATATTGAGGGAAGGGAAAGGATGCCTTTAAAAGAATTCCCTGGAATGGCAATGTGTCCATTAGGAAAAGCTCTGAAACTGCAACAGAAATCCAGTCGAGAAATTAAAATTGCAAGCAAAGCAGACATGCATCCCCATGACAACAGAATGAGAACAAACACCCTCTTGAAAGCAAAGAAGAATAGATGCTTAAAGTGAATAGAGCAGAATTAAAGGCAAAAAGAGAATTTCCTGAAGGAGGGTCAGAAACAAGACAAAAGAAATTTCCTTGACTGTACAAACTGGAATATTTATCATTTTTGTTCATTTTTCAGGTTTTTGCTGACACAGAAAACCAGAGGTCTGATTTGGACATAAAATACAGTTAATTCAGTATCTCCATGATCTTTGGCATGATTTCATGGAGAGGGAGGGAGGGAGAGAGAAAGAGAGAGAGATGGAAAACACAATTTAAATAATTTTCAGTTATTAGAAGTGGGTTTTTTCTTTTGTTCTGACGCCTCTTTTCCAAAGCATGGCATGGTTCATTCAGGACAGTGATCTACTCAAATTCAGGAATGGGATTAATTATTCAATAAATATTGAAAGGACATTTACTTTAATTCTTATCATTATAAATCTATGAAACCAAAATCGTCTATCATTTTGTAGACTTCACCAAACATATTTCTGCAGCAAGCATTTCAGATAGATGATAGATAGGTAGGTAGATAGGTAGATAGGTAGATAGATAGATAGATAGATAGATAGATAGATAGATAGATAGATAGATAGATAGATAGATAGATAGATAGATAGATAGATAGATAGATAGATAGATAGATAGATAGATAGGCAGAGGCAGACAGACAGTTAGTTGATGGATGATAGATAGACAGACAGACACACACAGACATGCAAATCTAACATGCTTAATCACTGATTGACCTGAATCATGTTTTTATTTTTATTTTAAATGCAACTATTTATAAGCTTCTCAGAGAAGCCAATCTTTTCAGAGGTGTTTTATATCAAAAAAATACAGATCCTGTTAGTAGTAGTGTTGCAGCAAATTTCTTACCATAATAATAGTGGCAGATAGGGAACAGAAGGTTGTCATAGTATCTGAATCTTAAACAAGAATTCAAATAAAGGCACAATAAACAGTATTTCCACTTACACAAATATTTTATTTTATTTACTTGGTTTACAATTTGATACTATAAAAAACATAAACTCTCTTTTAAAAATAAGATTTGTTAGGTAAGTTAACAACTGTAAAGCAGTCCAAGAAGCTGAAAAGGAATTGTTATTTTAGTAGGAAGCCTACTTAATAAAAGTGGGAGTTGTTTAAGTAAATATGACAGTGATAGCTACAAATAGTAGGAGCCTTGAGTAATCCTGAAGAAGTTGTGTTTTGTTTTGGTGCTTCATGTCAGCTTTTTACTTCAGGGGACTGCCTAGTCCAGTGGTGACGAATCTATGGCATGGGTGCCAGAGGTGGCACTCGGAGCCTCTCTGTGGGCACACGTGCTGTTGCCCCAGCCTCGCCTCCCCCTGCGACCTCCTCCTCTCCAGCAGCCCCCCTGAAGGAGAGTTGCCCCTGAGCGTGGCCCACACGGAGCAGCGCAGCCAAGGACATGGCAGCCAGGCAGCGTAGACAAGATTCTGCCCTCACACCCCATCGTGCACAGTTGATGCTGCAAGGCGCAGGCAGAGGGCATGACCGCCATAGCGCTGCTGGGCTGCCTGGGCGATCTGCAGCGGGCCCTGGAGGTGGTAAGTGGCCCTGCGGGCAGGCGGGGTGGGGGATGAGGGGTGGAGCGGTGGCGGGCAGGGGGTGGAGCAGGGGCAGGGCCAATTTTTGGGCACTCGGTCTCTAAAATGTTCGCCATCACTGGCCTAGACAAGTCCCTGCAGTTTTCTCGACAAGATTTTGGAAGTGGTTTGCCCTTTCCTGCTTCCTAGGGCTGAGAAAGGGAATGACTGGTCCAAGGTTATCCAGCTGACTTCGTGCTGGATGACCTTGGATTAGGTGGGACTAGAATTCAGTCTCTGGGTTTCTAGCCAGGTACCTTAACCACTATATTAAACTGGTTCTCAGTAGAAATAAGTCTAGATAGACTGTAAGTGCTCCTTGTGACCAGCATCTAAAAGATGTGCATTCTTCCTCTGCTATAGCATCAGATCAGGATTATAGCCTTGTGAGATTATTGTATGATGGAAATGGAAAGATTTGCCAAATCTATGCAGAGGAAAAGTGGGTGAAGATGCCTGAACTTGCTGAAGCAGACAAAACCGATTTGTTGGATTAGAGAAAAGACAATATTGATGTTTATTGGTGACTTGAAACTCTTTAGGTAGGTAGGTAGGTAGGTAGATATATATTCAGGATTATAACCTCATCCACAAGATTAGTGATATCTGATAGGTAAATACAGTGTTTGGATTGCATAAATAGGTGCAAGATGTTTGGCCTGAATAAAGACTTTTGGCATTGCTGCCTGCAGGCAACTCAACATTATGTCTTCACTAGCCTGTCATTTACATGGTTCTTTGCAATCAGAAATTTATGCATACAGCCAGCAAGACTACACCATATATATTTAGGAACAGCTGACACATAAAAACATTAAAATAATTTCTCACACTTCATGAGCACTGGCAAATCTCCCCTATCTATATATTTATATCACTATCTACAGTTGTGGATGTGACAAGCTGTATCTTTTAATTTATTGCAGAGTCTCACCTGAATAGCACCAAGGACTCAGTGAGCAAACTAAACATCATGACTCACACACTAAATCAAAAATGTCAGTCCTGCTTATTATCTTTTTAGATGTTTCTAATTTTAGGAGCAAACACATCCTATCTGAAGTATCCTTCAATTCAGGATTATCTGCAAATGTCTCACCTGCTTGCACTTGTAAGAAAGGAAGATTGTTTTGCTGCTTTGATTATACCGTCTGGTTTTGGCCTCAAACATCTTTTGGAAGGCTAAGCAGAAGCAAATAGGTGCATCAAGCTTTCTTTCCTTGACTCTAGAGCAGGGGTGTCAAACTCACAACGTCACGTGACATGTTGTGATTTTTTTTTTCCATTGCCGGTAATGGAGTAGGCATGGTTTCGGCATGATGCATCCGGCCCATGGGCCAGCAGTTTGACATCCCTGCTCTAGAGCTTGCCTATGTTTATCACACTGCCAATTCCTCATTTCTCCAATATAATTGCTTACCTGTCTTCTTTGTTCAGGCTTCTATTCTAGCCCTAACTGAATTTACCTACCGTGTTTTCCTTAAAGTAAGACCTACCCCGAAAATAAGCCCTAACTAGATTTTCGGGGTTGAGCCTAATATAAGCTCTACCCCCAAATTAAGCCCTAATTTTGGAGTGAGGCACACACCTAAAAATCAAGCTAGGGCATGGATGGGGGCATGGAGCTGCCCCCGCACCCACTTACCTTGCAGCTAGGCCTCTCCTTGCTGGCCCACTTCTGCGGCATCCCAGGCCTGCATTTCACAATCAGAGGCCTTTCTGGAAGGCCACTGCAGCCAAGAACTGAACTATAGATTCAATCCATAGCTCAGTTCTACAAGGCCTCTGCAGCCGAGAATATTGAATCCATAGCTTGATTCTCGGCTGCAAAGGCCTTCCGAAAAGGCCTCTGACTGCGAAATGCAGACTGAACTCCATTCTCAGCTTCAGAATGAAGCTGCTCCTTTGGGCGGGACTGTTGGTGCTGGAGGTGAGTGGAAAAGACACACACACACACATGCCCCAAAAATAAGACCTGGTGCAAAAAAAAATAAGGTCTTATTTTCGGGAAAACATAGTACCTTGGGAATTCCCAGGGTTTAATTATACAAACTTGTTTCTTTCATTGCTATTACTACAAGAGGCTTTCCCCCAATATCTTATTTTTTGCTGTCTAAATACTGTATGGTGATCCTTAGTTTGGCATTTAGAATACTCAGAAATACTGAAGGTAGAAGCAGCTTATGATATTTGTGTAGCAATGGACACAAACTTCATATAGTAACTATGGTTGCATGCAAGGAATATAAACATAATGTTTCTGTTCCCACAACACCAATGATTAAGTCATCCCTTCTGCCATTTGGTTTACTTGCTTTTGGGGAGAAGCAGCGCACATGACTTGGTCAAGAACATTTTTGGTCCTTTCATCCACCACAAAAGGGATTAATACCTCTTTCTTTGGCATTTTTTTCCATCCTTTGGAGGAAAAATCAAAATCCATTGTATTGTGATTGCAGTTGGCATCACAGTGGAAGCTTTCATGGAGCTAGGTAATCTACATCCAATTCTACCTCTTTTTCACCCCACGTGGCCACAGGGGTACCTGTAACCTGAAATGATCATCAGGGTTTAGTGGGTAGAGAAATATTGTTTTCATGGGTCTTCTTTAGGGTGTATCTCTACCATAGATATCAGAAAGGACAGTTAACATTCCTCTCTTGACAGCACTGAGGTCCATTGAATTTCTACAATAGATACATTGCAGACGAATATGTCCAGATTCAAGACCCAGTTTGCTAACTTGGTGAAGGATAACTTTTATTCCAAACTTACAGTCAAATTTACAATTACTAAAATATCAGTCAATCTTTAATTAAGGTGTTGTTAATGAAGTTGTAATCCTGCTTCACAGATTTCCTGGTGGAAGGATCAGATAGTGATTCTATGCTAACTTATCTGGGAACAAACCCAACTGAATTTGATGGAACTTACTTTAAAATAAAAATCTGTAGGATTGCATAATCATTGGGTTTATTTGAAACACTGACAGTGTTTGAACTCTAAATCAGTTTATTTCATTTCTGAATGCCTTTTCATTTTAACTCCTCAACTTGATTTTAGAATAGATGCTTAAATTAAGGAGGTGTCTTTCAGTACTTCATAGGGCTTCTATCCTATGGCCATAGTCACCATTCTTGATTATTATTTTTTTACCCCAGCTCTGCAGATACCCTAACTTCCACTGAGTGCATCTCAAAGTTTACCCATGAAATGCTGTGTTCTCTTTTATACACAAAGAACTCAGAGAGAATTTTTTTTTTACTCTCCAGATGGCAGCACATTGACTCTTTCACAGTTTTCTCATCTGAGTGTTCTTCCCCAAGACAGAGCCACACACATAGAGCACAATGCATTCTGTTTTTCAGGATTGCACAATTGTGTCTTTTAGCTTGTCCGAAAGCAAATGGACAATCTTTATCTTCCAGAGCAAGCTTAGTCTATCTGCAAGCTTGCAGCTTCATTATATCTCACAGCTGGATAACATAAATGCAAAAGGTTCTGTGGCTGAGTGAATGGTGTTTATTGAAGTGAATTGTTATATTGATTACCTTAATATTGGTTCACAGTACTAACTGCAAGGAGACAGAACTAGAAGGCAGATTATTATTTGCATAGAATCCTTCTGAAGAAGAAATGACTCATCCAAGCCAAGCATCAGCCTCCATAAAATTCACATTTAGGGAAAAAAGACAAAAGGAAAAAAGGAATCCCTCTTGCTTATTAGATAGTTAAAAACATTTATATTCTTTTTGCTTAATTTTGAATCAGAAATAGAGAAATGGAAGAGTAGTTACCATTTTTTCCTCTTGCTGGACACTCCAAAGCACTGGACTTTAAAGACTGACACATGATTTATCGTAAGACTAGAAAAAATCTTCAGGAATTGAGGCATGTCCTGAGATTCTAAAAGCTCTCAATCTGGTGCACTTTTATAATTCCAGCCCACATAAGAACTATGATCTAGAAACTGCATTGTGTACTTAATCTCCTGACTTCTCCTGAGACACAGCAGAGAAGAGATAGCGTCATTCTATGAGGCATGTTACTAAGTACATCTTTGTTCATCTTTGCACTATTGTAGACCCGGTTAGCTTCAGGACCTAGGAATCTTTCTTCCTCTCATGAGCATAATGTCTCCTCTCACTAACAGACTAGATTCCACTGTTTTCATGTCTGGGTTTAGAAATGCAGCAAGTTCAGCACAGGCTGAAGATCCAATGCTCTTGGATCTAAGGAAGCTCCTAGGCGGCCACATGGCAACAATGGTAAGAAATCCCTTTCCAGATTCTTGGATAATACATCGGTTGTGTTCCCTTCTGTTATAAGTGGATTTGGCCTTAATAATTTCTTGTTTAGATTACTGTAACATGCTTAGAATTTAACTATTGCAAACAAAATTATAGCCAGCATGATATATTATGCATTATGCATTCTACAAGTCAAAAAGTACATATAGTACTTCATTTGCTACTTTGTTCTTCTCTTTATTGGCAGATCTCAAGCTTCTCAGATCTCCTTGAGTTTTTGTTTGTTTGTTTGTTTTTTAATAGAACAACATTTCTGTTAATTTTTTGTTAAATTTCACTGCAGGATTTCCAAATGTCCTTCTAATAAAACAACATCTCCTTTCAGTCAAAACTTAAGTTCTGATGACTTCATACATAAATCCATATATTTTTCTTGGCAATACAATGCAACTGATTTCATGCTATTTTCTTTTAGAATAGTGTTGTTGTTGTTTTTTGCTTCCCAATCTAGTCTGCAACCCAGGCATTTCCTTGAAGTCTTCCATCCAAGAACTACCAAGATGTAATCCTGCTTAGCCATGAAGCCCAACCAAGGCCAGCCAGTTATATTCACCTGCTGAGACTCTAGGTAGGGTTAGGGTTGGATACTAATTATATATAGTATCTAGTTAGTTACCTGCATTTAAGGTGAACCTATACAGTAACGCATTTATGGCTACCAGCAATGGCATTAATTTCAGCAATTTCTTTTAGCTGCATTTTCTTTTTGCTATTATTAAATACTCTCCTAATCTAAATGTTAATGAAAGTATATCTGGAGTTTGTACATGAAATGGGGAAGAAGAACAGGTGTCCCAATCTTCTGCAGATCAGTCAGAAGTATTGATTGATTGACTGATTGATTGATTAAATTGATTGTGTGCCATCAAGTCATTTTCAGCTTCTAGAGACTGCATAGATAGATTTTCTCCATGACAATCTATCCCTCACCTGTTCTTTCAAGACTCCCAATGGTGCACTCATCATCACTGTAACTGATGATGAGTGCACCAACTAATTTCTTGTCCACCATGCTGATGGCATCTGATGAGGGCAACAGTGTTGCAATTATATTGTATATTGTTATATTTTATATAAATAAATTCTATCACATTGTTTTCTATCACGGTAAAACCGAAGAATATTAATAAGCCAGCACTGGTCTATGAATGTCCCATTGCCTGCCATTACTATCATATGTGCTTAATCACTGAGTCGAAGAAATGCATTAAAGAGACAAGGCATGAACACTTTCTGTTATGTATGACACCAATACAGATATGGCATAAAAACGAGTGCCAATCATTTGCTATTCACGGCAAATAGATGCCAGTTCTTGTGCAAAGAAAGCAGCTGCCCATTGTAAGCAAGTATTGCCATACAATTATGTTCTGTATTATAAAAGCCTCCAAAGAAATCCTGAATGATGATAACACTCATCATGCTATTTCTTAATAAAGGTCACTTAGCTGTAGAGACTGAATAAACAAGAACCATCTGGAAAAATAATTACCCAAACAGCATCTTGATTAAAATCAAGAAGATATTTAGGGACAGAATAAAGCAAGCCATGAGTAATTCAATAGAAAATTCATGCTTGGCATGCATAAAGTTCCAAGTTTAGGTCCTGGTAACTCAAGGTCATTTTATTGTTGTTTGTCCATCACCGTCATTGAAGACCTCCGCACCATTTTTTTAAAATTACGTTGAGACTAGTTGTGGTATGTGTGCAAAGATGACTGAAGAGACCAATTTGGGCAGGGTATGTCCTCACACATATTGGACACATATGTTGTTGCACTAAGCTCTGGTCTTATGTAGTTTGTGCTTATGTTGTGCTTTAGCAATGCACCAGGTAGGGCAGCTTTGTGCCAGAATTTCCCAGGTGCTTGTGTCTATATTAAGCAACCTCAGAGAGACCTTTAGCGTATCTTTGAAATGTATTTTTTGTCCTCTGTGCAAACATCTTCCAGCCAACTGTTTCCTTAAAAGGAACTGCTTGGATATGTGCTCATCCTGCATATAAGTGACATGACCTGCCCATTGGGTCTGTGCTCTCATCAGCAGTGTATGGACTGAGGGTAGACATGTTCTAGATAAAATTTCAATGTCTGACCCTTTGTCTTGTCATCTGATGCCTAATTTCCTGCAAAGTCAGGTCATATGGAAATGGTTGAGCTGCCTTTCATGCCTTTGACTCATAGTCCGTTTTAGAAGACCCTGGAGAGCAGATGCCCCTCGGTATAGATAAGATTAAACTATAGTCTAATTTAATACAGTGAAGTTTTTATGTCTAATATTGCTGAGGCATAATAAAGTGTTTGAATGTACTCAAATGTTTTAATTTAGTAGAGCCATGTTGTGCTCTGGATATGATTTATTTCCAAAAAAACCCCCTAGAAATAGAAAAATGCTTATTCATTGATAAGTAACTGTTGAATAGCCACAGAATTTAATTTGGGAATGACATTCAAACCTCACATTTCACAACCACTAGAGAGGGGGATCTCAACAACAATAACAACTGTTACTTGTAAAAATCATTTACACTGTTTCAGAGATAATAACTTTCTAACATTGATTAGTAACTGATGCTGAAATGAGATTGGAATTAATCCCAGCTTTCACTGAAGTCTTCCATGTGTCGTGAAATCCTTTCCACTTTCAGTTTTCCTAATTCTTGCCATTTTTTTCTAACTCAGCTTCAATGAGAAAGTACGCATTTTGCAATTAGAAGGCATGAATGTGGAGAAACAGGCTAAAGAATAGAAAGCAATTCTGTTCAAGTAATTCTATGATCACATTAATTAGAAATAGGAAATCTAGTTTCTAGAGTAGTTTTGAAGGATGTCTAAATAAGAAAATAATATAAATAATGAAAATAGGAAAGGGGTAATCTCAAAGGATCTTTCTTTGACGATCTGAACAAAACCTGACTGAATTTAAACAATTGTAGAGTGTTATTTCTAGAATTATTTCCACTTCCTTTAACAGAAGTGACCATAATGGATTTTTCCCAGTAGTGGTAAAGGACCATCCCAATGACAGGAAGAGCTATACTGTTGGGAATATATATTCCCAGAAGAGTCACCTGTGATGGGCAAATTAGAGATGAGGGATTAAACTAAATACAATCCACTGGGGAAGAAAATGTCAACCCATTTCAGTATTCTGCCAAAGAAAAGCAAATAGACATTCACAACCAGGACAATGCGGACACGATACTGGAAAATAAGTCAGCCAGGTTGAAAGGTATAACATGAGCTACTGAGGAAAAATAATAGAGGACAAATATCAATAAGCGCTGGTGCTTATGATGCGGCTGAATTAAAGCTGAAAAGATTTTCCATCTGCTAATGTGGCCAGAGTTAAAAGAAAACTTCAGTGTTGCAAAGATATTCTTAATATTGGGACCACGAATCAAGGATATGTCAAATTTGAACATTAATATTCTGGGTATGAGCAAACTGTAATGGATTGGAATGAGTCACTTCATATCAGAGGAGCATCAGATCTTCTTCTGTGGACAAAAAAAAATTCAAAGAAGAAATGGAAAAACCATCTTTATTAAGAAAAGGCCAATGAATATTTATGGGGATCCAAGAATATGTTTCAACTACAGAATCAGAATAGATAATTTGCACAATACCAAAAAAAAAAAAACTTTCATAAAGACTGGAATGCTATAGTCAGAAGTAAAATTTTATAATGAATAATGAAAAAAATGGGCTCAAGGTATAAAAGAAAGCAGGAGATAGATTAATGATATTCTGCAAAGAAATTTGATGCTGTAACACATGTTTCCTTCCAACCTTCTAAACCAGGGGTAGTCAACCTTGGCTCTTTTATGACTCGTGGACTTCAACTCCCAGAATTCCTGAGCCAGCTAAGTCCACGAGTCATAAAAGAGCCAAGGTTGACTATCCCTGTTCTAAACAATGATTCTATATATGGATATCACTGGATAAACAAGGTCAAAATCAAAATCATAGTTGGAGAAGTTCTATTTGGCCACCAAAAACAGAGCTTCTCTTGATTGAAGTGGAGCTCATGAACTGTATCTTGTAAAATTACAACTTAAAAAGAAAACATATAAAATAATCAGTAAACACTTCAGTAACGTGAGGAAGACAAAGAATAATTTACAGGATTCAATCTGATAAAGAAAGTGCCTCAAAAACTCTAAAATTTCTGACATCATTAATACAAAGACCTGCAAATAAAAATAAAACTTCTCTGGCAAAAAAAAAAAAGTACCAATAGTAATGTTAAAAAAAATGAAAATGTGTCCAACTAAAGGCCCAGTCCCCAAAAAGAGCAAAAGGGGGCAAGGAGTTATATTTAAAGAACCTGAGGATGGCAATTGAATGGAAGGGACAAATGTTTTATTTAAGTGAATTACAGAAACCAAGGAAAATGTTCATTCAAAAGGGCTGCGATAAAAGATCTACTGGAGAAAGAAGATATAGAGAAAAGATAATATGAATATACAGACAAATTATACAAAACAACTTGCCTAAATCAAGGATACATTTGAAGACTTGATAACGGAACAGACATTCTGAAAAGTGAAGTGAAATGAACTCTAGAGAATATTGCTAAAGAAAATTGTAGGGGTTAATGAAATATTAGCAAATCTCCAAAAGCTTAAAAGATCATAAGGTTTCTCAGCAGGGTTGGAAAATATTTTTTTCTTCCATTCAATTGTATCTAAATCTCGGAGACTGCTAAACAAGTGCCTGCAGTTTTCTTGGCAAGATTTTTCTGAAATGGTTTGTCATTGCCTCCTTCCTAGGGCTAAGAGAGAGTGACCGGTTACGATCACCCACCTGGTTGCATGCTTGAGGTGGAACTGGAGCTGATGGTCTTTGATTGATGCCTTAATCAAACTGGTTCTCTGCAGAATGAAGAAGTCAGAGGCATTCTGAGCCGCTGGCCAATTGCCTCCTCCATAAGGATGCAGTGGGTTTTTTTTTCTCAGCTCTATCTACAGTTTGAAATCATATTTTTTTTCTTTTGCTGCCTTTTTTTTCAATCCCAAATTTGGTCCTGCTCTGTTGTTTTTGGGAAGTTTATCTGCTCTTGGTAGGTAGACAGACAGAGTCCCAACCTCTTTATTCAATAACGCTAAACCCCCCTACCCAAAAAAAACCTCTTTAAGAACATTACACCCAATATATTTATGCCTATCTCAGAACACTCCTGCTGATCCAAAGGAACAAGGCAAAAAGAAGGGACAGTATTTGCTACCTTTCCTTTCTGCATGTTTTGCCCTCAGCTCCTGATTGGGAAAATCTTCAGAGAGCGGAACACGTTTGGTTCCCTCAGAGGTCACCAGCTGCTTGGCAGTCATCACATCTCTGGCTCTTTGGGATGCATCTTTTAAAAACATAAAGCAGGATGCTAGAGCTAGTGAGTTACCAAATCTTCCCTAATGAGGACCATTCTGAGAATCCCAAAGAAAGGTCAGTAGAAGAGGAGGCACTGTCATTACTTGCTCTTTCAATCAGAAGGTGATAGGAGAGAGAGAGACAGTGAGATGGTTCCCTGACAAGGGAAGTGAGAGCCTCGCTTTCCACTTCTCTTAAAATAGCCCATTTGAAATATCTGCATTACAATTTGCTGCCAGCTGTAATTGGAGATTATGCATGCATATCAACTCTCCTTTCAAAACATTACATTTTGCATTATTTATCCAGGGAAGCAAAATCTTCCCTGCTTCTCCCTTCTTGCCTATAGCTGGTTTTGAAAGTCTGATACTAAAATCCGTGTTATAGCTTGATTTTTAAAAGAGGAGAAATAGCAAATTGGCCTTACTGGTATCAGCGCCTTTTGGCAAATGTGCCTAGCAACTTGCTTAGTAGAAAAAGACATTCATTGTTTTGGGATATTTCAATGAAAATGATAGTTTAACTGTAGATAGAGTCATATCTGTTATATAATCTTATTTGGCTACAAAGATCAAAGAAGATGATCCCGAATGAGAAGTTGTGGAGGAAAATCAACTGAGGTTAAGAAATACAGGGTTTAGATCATCTTGAAAAAATCTATTTGCAATCCAAGGACATAGATGAGCACAACAGATTTTAACTAAAGATTGGTTTTAAACATGTGGCACATGCACTCACATTTCTTCACTTATATTTCCAGCAACACCACACAATCACATTATCTCAGACCTCTTCATTTTTCAACAGATGTCTCTGCACAAAATATTGACTCTAGCATATTCAAGCATCAACTGATTTCAGACATAACCAACGCAGTCTATAAATTAGATGCTAGGCAGAAGTCAGCAGAAAGGTTTCTTAGATTCCTCTGGCTTATCACCATATACAAGACTTCTATTTGTGCTGGTTCTTGGTGAAGGTGGACAAAAAGCTTGATCAGTAGCTACTGTTTGTTTTTGCTTATATTAATGCTAGGCTTTAACTCTGATGAGAGCAGCTGAATGGAAAGGAGGAAGAGGTAAGGCAATGCATTTGAATGTCTGTGGAGATTCTCAGTCATCCAGGTCATGGTTATCCCAGCTGCTTTTTCAAGAGGCAGCTGGACTTTCTTGAAGAAGCTGAAGTTTCTTGGATGAGAAGCGAAACATCTTCAAAGAAAAACAAGAAAGTCCAGCTGCCTCTTGAAAAAGCAACTTGGGACAATGCATTTGAAAAGAAATAGCATAGGTAGTAGTAACTTTGAAGGCCACATTCTGTAATGTTAACACTGAAGGTGGTTGAGAATGCAACTCCCAGCATTACTGTTTTGTGCAGCATATATTAACATTGCTACAAAAGCTCCCCGTCTCTCTAAACTCCCCAATTTAAAAAGGGCCCAATGAGAGGCTTCCCTCATAAGATATGCACTTGAGAGTTTATTTACAAAGAGAGGAAATTCACACAGACACTTTAGTCATCTTCTTGTTGTTGTTATTGTTCAGTCTCTAAGTCGTGTCCGACACTTCGTGATCCCATAGACCAATTAGTCATTTTGCTGCTAAGTATAGGAACAACATGCTCCACCCAGGAGTATTTCTCAGCAATTCTCTCTTCCTTTGAAATAAATTTCTGAAGCAAATTCTTGTTCAACAGTCGGGAAGAGAACCTGAAAGAAACAAATGGCAAAGAGATTATCTGCTAGCATTCGCAAACGTATTTTCACATTTGTGTAAATCTTGAGTACCTCTCAGTATTATACTAAAGTACCGTCAGATAACACGTTGATGGCAGAAAATGGCTTGCTACAGGACTCTACAATGAAGAGAATGAAGTCAAGGCCTTTTCCTCCACACTTAATTACCCATGACTGAGCAGTTCTCCAAGAACTCACAGCTGATAGGTAGAAAAAAATGTACAAACTTTTGAATATAGTGATGTCCAATACTGATATTTAATCATTGGTGACATCCAGTGAACTTGCCTTGGTGACCATAGCAACTGCATGCCAACTAGCTTTCACAATGGGTCAACTTTGGGGGTGGGGGAGGGAACAGAAGCATTTGTCAGCCACAACATCTTATGACCAGCACACCAGACAAATAATATACTTTGTAACAACAGAATATCTTGCCATGACAGCTTTTCTCTTATTATTATCTATGCATTATCTGGTCAGGAAGCTTCGGAGATATGATATTTGCATGATTAGTTAAGCCTGAATAATTATTTCTCCTATTTGGAAAACTTTGGTTCTATGTTGGTTTCTTAACTATGATATAAACACGGTCTTTCTGAAGCAGAAAAATGATAATAATGATGATGATGATGATGATGATGATGATGATGATGATGATGATATTGTTCAACTATGTGAATTTTGAAATGATGTTCTGATTCACAAGTATAAATTAGCATATATCTTTCCTGGAAAAAAATTACATAGTTCTCTCATATCCCTTTAGCTTAGTTCTATTCTATTCTACTCAGAAATGTCATTGCTATAGGAGTTAAATCTATCACACAGCTATGCTTTTTAATCTTTCCACAAATGCCGTAGTGGCCTTCTTCTGTTTTATTACATTGCTTCCTGACTAGCTTTCCAATTAATTTTTACAAGTTTTACTTGATGTACATTTCTAAGGCACTCAGTTTAT
Source organism: Protobothrops mucrosquamatus (assembly GCF_001527695.2). Lineage (NCBI taxonomy): Eukaryota > Metazoa > Chordata > Lepidosauria > Squamata > Viperidae > Protobothrops > Protobothrops mucrosquamatus. The sequence goes on from NW_015388140.1 coordinate 23,411, forward strand.
CCCATTTTCATGTAAAAAAAGCAACTCTATGCTATCTATATAAGGTGGAATTGTGATGTACTCCAGTGGTATCTGATAGTGCTGCTGAACTCAGAGGGAAAAAAAGGTGCTTTGGAGTGCCTGGATGTAACTGCCCAACTCTAGGATAAGCTGCTTTTTAAGTAGTTACAGACAGATGTTTTGGGTGCACTCCTGTATGCTCTAAACTAAAGCATCTTCTTACTTTCATATCTGAAGCACTGTGAGGCACTATGGTCTAGCAAGTGTCAATGATGTCACAATAAATAAAAGTGCCCAGTGTCAACTGCTTGATTGCTCCCATTTGGGTCCTCCGGTTCATTTCATTTTAATTGGGAACTAGAATGGCTCATTAAGTCATAAGCTGTATCTTATTTCCTGGTTTGTGGTCCTGCTATGTTACAAAACAAGCAATCCAAAGTTACGGGTTCACACACTAAACAAATCATAGATAGAAACAACCTGAGTCTAGTTTAAGCATATGGTAGTTTCATTCATCATAAGCCCATGATGTTCTAGTACAATCTCTGACTTTTTGTTTCTTGTTTTTGGATTGATATTTAGCTGCACTGACAATTAATCTTTAACTCAGAATATTTGTGTTTTACATTTTAAGGTATCTATCTCTGGATCATTAATTCTCATTTCAGAGACTACAACTTGGTAGGCATGCCTAAGGCATTCTTGTAATGCATATGAATAAACCTATGTTCCCATTTTTACATTAATATGGAATTCTGACACAAAGGGTAGCAGCACTGGAGTGAAACAGAAGCAATACATTTCTTGTAACTAATGGTTACATTGAAACTGACAGACGTAAAACAATCAATATTTCTTTGAAATTTGGGTGTCCTTGACAGAACGTTATCACCTTCAGGATGAACTGTGTAATAACCTGAATAGATCATCAAGTGATTTCTGAATACACTCATGATAGTAGACTATAGTAGTTGGGTCAGGAACTACCTAAAAGCATGGTGCTCTGATCCCAAAGCATTTAAGTTTTTTTCCAGTTTCTGAGATCAGAAAAATAGGAACAATGAAAACAATGAGCATATAATTGGAGAGATTCTTAATAAATATCTATTATTGAACTTTAAATAGTTATTTAAATATCCACCTGGCATTAGTAAGTCTCAAGTATTGTGTACAGTAATAAATTATGCATTCCTGATTTTCTGCTTATGAAATACTTTGGTTGGAGGTTTTAGTTGTTTCCTGGAACAAGGGCTTTACTGTATCATGGCTTCATGTCAGCACTTAGGTCATGTGTATGAAACAGCGTAAGTGGGGGAGAAAATGGACTGAACAACTGGGATTTTAAGCATGTGAAGTACTACTTTCCTGATGTTACTTACAACATTAAACAATACAATATTTAATCTAAAGTATACTAGCAGCTCTGTTCAAAAAAAGGAAAGGAAAGAGAGAGACACACACAGAGATATAGCAATATAGATACATACACACACACACACACATATACAAAGTTTTCATAAAGCATTCAGCACCCTGTTCCAAACAAGTCTTGCTAGAGTACAGATCCTCCCTCTAGCCTGAAAACTTTGATCATGATATCTGATATCATTCTTCACTTGTTTTTCATACCTATATTACCAACATCATGCCTACCATATATACATATGAATTATAGCATGATTGTGCTGGAATGGAATTCTGGGAGCTGAAATTCAAATATATCTGAATACATATACAATCTGAAGAGCATCCGATTAATAAAAGATCTGGTGACATATTTAATTATCTGACTTTTCTTCTTGTTATACCTATGATTATCACCTCCCCTTTTTAAAAAAAATCTTCCCTACCTTCTTATTCATTGCTGCATTTCTTTTATTTGAATTTATGACCTGTTTTGCTTTTAATGCAGATATTCAAGGAGGCTTGCAATAAATAAAATGCTCTGATCCCCAAACTAAAACAAGGCTATGACTTAAAATAATACAACTTTTATTTTTTTCCCCCTCATTGCTAAAACTTACTAACTTTAGTAGCATCAGCTGTCATGGGATACAATGACAAACATTGGGAATTTTCTACTATACCAAATGAACAATTGGCCTGGCTCTTTTCTAAAGGAATCATGCTATACCATATATTTTGGCAAAACACTTTCCTCCATTTAATGTAACGCCTCTTTTTTATGATTCCAGAATGTTGAGTGGCCAAAACAACATCCACTTTCCTCTTTGAAGCAAAATGTAAACATGTTATTTTTTTATTTTTTTTTTAAAAAGAGAAACTGCAAAACAAATTCCACGCAAGAGAATGACAAGATGGTTCCCGAATTGTATGTGAGCCTTCTCTTTGCTCATAAATTAACTAGGCCAGGACCTGATTACTTTACTGAATGAGTGCCAGGAATCTGCATTTAGGTATTTGTGCCAACCTTATTTTCTTTAATGAGTCACAAATGGATCTCTGTATGCTTGGTGATCTTTCTATCCTTCCCAAAGAAACTTAATTCTCTAACTGTTTTCTTCTATTTTTTTTTCTTTCTTTCTACAGTACATCGCATTTGCCTCCCTCTTCTTCATTCTGGTTTCCATCACCACCTTTTGCCTCGAGACCCATGAGAGATTTAATCCTATCGTTAACAAGACAGAGAAGGAAATTGTTGGCAATGACACCCAGGTGCGGGTCTATCAGGAGACTGAGACGGAGGCTTTCCTAACCTACATTGAAGGGGTCTGCGTGATTTGGTTTACTTTTGAGTTTCTGATGAGGATCATTTTCTGCCCCAACAAGATGGAATTTATCAAAAATACCTTGAATATCATTGACTTTGTGGCCATTCTCCCTTTTTACCTGGAGGTTGGACTCAGTGGCCTGTCTTCCAAAGCCGCTAAGGACGTCTTGGGCTTCTTGCGGGTGGTCCGGTTTGTGCGAATTCTGCGAATTTTCAAGCTGACCCGCCATTTCGTAGGACTGCGGGTTTTGGGTCATACTCTCCGCGCCAGCACAAATGAATTCTTGCTGCTCATCATCTTCTTGGCACTGGGCGTCTTAATCTTTGCCACGATGATCTACTACGCTGAGAGAATAGGTGCTAAACCCAATGACCCTAGTGCCAGTAAACACACACATTTTAAAAATATTCCCATTGGCTTCTGGTGGGCTGTTGTCACCATGACTACCCTGGGCTACGGAGACATGTATCCTCAGACTTGGTCAGGCATGCTGGTGGGGGCCCTCTGTGCTCTCGCAGGCGTGCTGACCATTGCCATGCCTGTACCCGTCATTGTGAACAATTTTGGAATGTATTACTCCTTAGCTATGGCTAAGCAGAAGCTACCAAAGAAAAAAAAGAAGCATATCCCGCGGCCGCCCCAGCTGGGATCCCCCAATTATTGTAAATCTGTCATAAACTCTCCACACCACAGTACTCAGAGCGACACATGCCCACTCGCCCAAGAAGAAATGTTAGAAATTAACAGAGCAGGTAGGAAACCTCTTAGAGGAATGTCCATCTGACTTTTAATCTCCATCCTTTCTAGAGCTTGAAAGATTCAGTCAGACTGCATTCTTAGCCCAATGGATAGCACGTTATCCCATTACTGTCCCACTGCCACAAATGGAATCATGTGTGGGACATACAGGTTGCAGGGACTAATGGCAAACAGGAGAAGCTGATAAACAAAATTTAGCAGTGCACAGGTTTGTAAGGAGCCCTCAGATCAGTCCTGTTTAACAGGATACTTAAAGGCTCTGAAGGAATAACTAGATTGAGCAGAGGAATATTTTCAGTTCTACAATTTTTACTGACAGACTACATTTTTTATTTCAAGATGGTTCACAAAGTTTGCCTGCTGCCTAGCATATTGGCAGTCAAGCGCACAGTTTTTGCCCCCAAAAGAAAACACAAACATACAGTACATTTCCCCCTAGCTTGCTACTCTTTCCTTTTATACTTAGCTACCGATACATCTAAAGTTGCAGAAAACCAATGAGTTTGGGGGATTAGAAGAACAAAGCAAACAGCAACTTACATCTACATGCAGATCCATAAGAAAAACATTTTTCCCCCAAGTGGTTATTTACGTATTAGAATGGCAGCTTAGATTTCTTAAAGACATGGTGATGAGGTTCAGAAAGACACACAGCTAAGGATTTTATTCTGTGGCAGGCAATTCCAACCCAGTAGAATCATACAGAAGCTTAGTACTTAGCATTCAAAACACGAGGCTCATCAATGCTTTCTCCTGAAAACAGTCTACAATCAACAGCTTCTTCAACCATCTACTATTAAAAGGCTGATGGAAAAAGGGGAGCTTGGTGGCCATTGGGGCAGATTTCTTCTGAAGAGGCTTGAGCGATAATTTCACAGGGTATCTTTTAAAAAAAAAAATAGAGATAAATGAAAGCAATAAGAAAATAATTCCATTCAGACAAAACTATTTTTCACATTGGTTCAACATAGAGGTTGGGGAATAAAAATACTAGTCATCATGGAATATGTTATAATATCCCATGGCTAGTGGTCAGTTATGGGACTGTCTCAGTTTTATGAGACTCCTCAAAAGAGCACACAAATGTACAGGGCTTTGATCTGATTAGTTCAACCCCATAGTCTACCTCTATCCATGGAATATCATTGACCTATTCTGTGGGGGGGAAATGTAATTTTAAGAAAAACAGATACCAATTATTTTGGCTGGTGAAATCTATATAAGTTGCAAGCCATGTGCAATATTCAGCCTAAGTGTTGGGGGGGGGGACATTTCTGATTGGTATATATTGAGAAAAAAATTGTTTATACAGCAGTTCATGCTACTCTTTAGGGGTAAGAATCTGTTTAAAGGATGAGCTTATGATGGTCTTGCAGTACCATTTATTTGTTTACTTTTGTGGAAAATATAATTTATTGCTCCATGTGGTGAGGACTCTTCTCTTTCCATCTCATAGCCATGCATGTGGATGCTATTGAAAGAACACAAAAGAAGTATAACTTTCCTTTGTGTGTGTGGCTTCACCAATGCCAAATGCTAATTTCTAAGAGATGACAAAGAGATAGTACAACTTTTCAGTTATTTCGTTGTGGAACTTGAAAATCCATCCAGATGGGTAAACTTTTCATTTTTGCCTCTGTTTTTCCTGTGGATTTTTTTTTAATTCTTTAATTTAATTTGAAGACTTCCATTGCTCCAGGCTGGCCACAATCCATGCAATGACTGCCTCTTTACTATTTTACCCTTTGCACATACCTACGCATTCTTCTCAGGTTGCAAATGCTTATCACAAAGTCGTCACCAAGAATAATTTAACTTCTTCATGAGTAAAGAAGTACATGTATGATTCTGTAACACAGGGACAATAAAACGATGCTTACAAAGCAGTTGGCTACATACTTCCAATTGCTGAACAATGTCCCTGCTTATTGGGTGCCTGTAGTCCAGAGAACCAATTGGTTTTCATGAAGGCTCTAAAATCATATGTGACCCATGTGTGTAAAAAGAGTTTGTGGCCACCTGTTATCATTGGTCTATTTCTTCTCACATGTGGAATTATGTGCAGTATGAAGTGAACTGTACTGTATATGATATAAGCCAAGCAGCTCTTTTGTACTGGTTATGACTGGGCTAGAACTTCTATGCAGCCCAGTTCATGTTAGGATGTCCACAAATGATTCTATACATGAAAAGGGTTATGTGCAGAAAACAATTGGCCAGCTTGCATGCATGAGCCTTAAAGTCAACAGTTTGTTTGTGCTTTTCATCAGCTCCAAGAGCCCATTTGTAATTTGTTTAATAGAGTTGGATTACAGTACCTGGTTGTTTATTCAATACAATAGAAGCAAATGTTTAATCTTAATTGGCAGGGAAGGCATTGAGGAGTTGAGGAGGATTCTGTCATATCCAGAATCAAGAGATCTGGAGATTCCAAATAAATCCTATTTCCTGTATACGAATGCCATCATAAGTTAAACTTCTAAATATCAGTCACAGGACTTAGATATCCCAACCCTGGAAGTGAAAATAAACCAAAGAGAATCACAACCAACACTCAATTATCAGTGGATGTTGACCTATAAAGTAGATAGCATCTGAGAAGGAATGTAGATGCCCACTTTATCCTAGGTTTCTTTAATTACCCTCTTTTTCATATCTGAAGAAACATGCTTTCTTTACAGTTTTGTTATAATTTCTACCATGTAGTGATCAGCTACTTTGCTGTATAGAATACAAAGAAATAGCTGCTTCAGAGGCAGATTTAATGAATGTTCTGTGCACCTTGCAATAAGATATTGATCAGCGATAGTCTGGTGCAGTAGGAAATTTTAAAATTAGATTATTTTATCTAATGTACTAAAATATCCCAAAATTTTATTTAAATCTCCCTCTAATGACTTCTGCTAGTAGTAGCATTAGTAACACTTCCGGTGGAAAACTATTCCTTCATGTTTGCACAAGTATCTGTTTTCTCCAGCTTTTACAGTCCACATTAACGAAGAGACATATTATTATTATTATTTTCTTCTAAAGAGTTTTGGAGTGATTAAAAGGCTACTGAAAAGAGTAAAATGGGTGCATTTGTTCATCAGATTTCAAGCTGTCAACAGTCAAAGATAAATATTTGATGTTCTTCCTGTGTTCGGTGCAACTTTCCAGTGTTTAGAAGTAGGGAACATGTTCTAGGCTACCAGATGAACTGAAACAAATGATCTCAGGCCAAGTCCAACCAATGTAGTAAAGGTACGATAAAGGATAATATGTCGGTTTGTTGACTAAGGTGATATGAGCCTAAGTACCACACCATTTCATTTAGGATGGTCTAGTTGTCTCATTTTGGAGAATTCATTAGAACCCGCTTCACTACAGGATTGCACTACCTACCTCATAATGGATAGTTTACTTTAATAGAACTGTTTTGCCTTATTGAAGGAAAAAGTGATTCCTGATTTTAGTTGCACAGCAGCAAAATTATTAAGCCAACGAGGTATATTTGAATGCAGTAAAAGTCAGGCAAGATGTTGTGTTTGGTGAGCATATTTGCAGTTTTCAGCGCTTGATGTGAGCACTTTCACAAAATGGTTGCCAAAAAAGCATTTAACCTCCTCATGCACGTAGATTGTTCCATCGCAAAATACCCATGTATCTAATGGCAGGTTAGTGATGGTGCTTCCTGCCATCCCCTCTAATAATTTCTCCTCCCCCTATTATCAAAATGCAGTCTGTAATCTCATGCTAGTTTTGCCTTTTTCCTGGAACCTCTGCAGTCAGCCACCATTATTATTTTCTAAGAATGCCTGAGGGTCCATGTGAGTCCATAGACAGTGTAGCAAATCTATATGTATAAACAGCTGACTGCTTTGCAGGAAAACAGCTTCCCACTGTTTTAATTACAGAAAAAAAACTGGTGGAGCATAGCATGTGCTTGCAATATCCACAGGTATAGCAACGCTCCCTTTACCTAACCCAAATGGAACTATACAATGACATGTCATCACTGAGAAGTCAAGTTTGTTCTTCACATGCAGAAGGCCTCAGAGTCCATCTCCAATATATTCAGGGGGAACTTGGAAATGGTATTGCTCCCATTTAATAAAAACAATATGCACCAAGCAGGACCAGTGGTTATGCTCAGTAGAAGCCAACTGCTCCATCCCATTGACAACAACCCTAAACTTTATCCTTCATTAAATGGTAATTCAACTCATTCCACCCCCACTGAGGTATCAGACGTAAGACAAAAATGAAGATATTCCAGTCTTCAGATTTATAACAGGCTTAAATAACCGATACATAAATACTTGTTTGTTTTAATTTGGGGCTAGTTATTTTCATGTTCTTTGGACTGGAGTCCTTGCCCTTCTTGATAACTTTATCAGGACCAAGAGGGAGTGAAAAATCACCAGAGATTTCATGTTAACAGGCCCTTTGTTTACAAAAAGGAACAAAGACCAAAAAAAGCACAATACTATTTGTTTCAATCACTTAATTTAACACCCTTTGCTGCAATGATCAAGGCATAAGTGTGATTCAGCTACTCGTAGACCAGAGAAAGGGATATAAACACATTACATTTCCATGAGAAACCCAGGAAAATGGAGTTTATATAGCAAGCTTTCTCCTTTGAGCCTGTTAGATTGAGAAATATTTTAGAGGTCTTGCTAACACTGCATTAAACATTTCTCTGATGAGACTGATGAGGCTGGAGAAACTCACTGTGTGATTGCATGATAGCATACAATAGGAAGTCGGAAGTCTAAAGCATGATGAGGTTGAGGAGGAGAAGATGGCTGATAGATGCAGTTTTAATATACAGAGTTTATAATGCTTATTCACATCTTATAAAGGATCATTTGGGACGGATCCATTCTGAACTGAAACAGCAAAGTGTAAACAATGGCATATCGATATTTTTGATTCTTTTGAGACACGAAAGTGAGATTTATATTCCAGATTTATATTGAAAGTCTATTTCACTTTGGCTCTCTGCTTTTATATGTCAGAGAACACAAGTAGAAATTGAACAGAATTTGAAGACTTGTTTACTTATTTCCCAAACTTGCACTGAATTTGAGTTATTACTGGAACATTTCATCCACCCTTGACTTAATTTGTCTCCCTAGAATCAACCATCATGGTCTAAAATTCTACATTTCTTTATTAAAACATATGAGGTCAAATAGTATGCATTGTGTTTTCTCCTCCAAAATGATCTATACTAAAGGATTAGGTTAAAAGATAGGGACTGACTCAAAGTAACCCCCTCAGTGGCTGAGGTAGACTAGATACTGAGGTTCCCTGGTTCTCGGCTTTCACATTCACTGCAATACTAGCCTGGCTGTCTTTTCAGCATATTCCATGTCTTTGTACTTAAAAGAAATAACTCAGTGATGATGCTGTTTATGGTTATCCCAATTTGAAATTCTAGCTTCAGCAATGCAATATAATCTCTGTCTAGGAATGTCTAAATCCTGAATTCAGTCATGTGTGATTAATAAATAGAGGCAACTGTGTTACAGTTCCTTAAATACCAAGATTGGACAATCATTCACTCTGCATGCAATGAAACCCTAGCAGCAATGTTATGTATTTGACTTTGGAAATTTGTGAATGTGAATGTCAGTCACCCAATTGAAACTGGGTAGGAACAAAATGAGCATCTCTCTACCTTGTGGCATTATCCAAATCTATTTGCTTCACTGAAAATGATGCAATCACAGGTCACGTTGACAGCCATCTGACCTTCAATGGTCATTTTCTGTACCAGTGCTGATCAACATCAATGCAGCTGCACTAAAAAAAAAATCCAAGATAATAATCTGATCAGAATTCGGAATTATGTCTTAAAATCAGAATTTGTAATAAGATGGGAAGCCTAAAGCATGGGTGATTTGAATCCTAGAGCTGGTGATAAAGTTTATACTAGGCCACTAACAGAAAACAAATGATGATTAGCTTGCACAACTAGAAAAGGGAGCAAACAATCATTTCATAAGAATCTTTTCAGCGTACTTTTTCTTACTCTCTTATACATGATGTAAACTTCTGCTGAGGTTCTTCTGCATCTGCTATTTTCATTAACTAACCATTCTTGCGCTCATGGTCCTTCACATTCATTCCCACTCCATGAATGGCATAGATCCCATGATCACCATGTTGAAGTGTTTATTATCTAAGAATGAATCTAAACTCAGGGATCTTAAAGGGTAACGGAGAGAGGTAGTATCCACATTAAATCTTCCTCTCCCAGCTGTACATTGAATGTAATATAATGTTTGACTTGTGCATAGCGCATCGTAACAGAACATTGCTATGGTTTTAGTATGATTTCATAGATAGGGCTACTATCTATGATAGGCCGTAAGTACTGCAAGACCACTTCAAGTTCCGAGGTACATTTTTGGAAGTGCTGCTGGGAACAAACCGTTTTTTCAGGATTATCCAACTGTAACTTTCCAGAGTGACCTGTAAAGGAAAGACTGCCTGAACTTCTCGTGCTTATTTTTAACCCCTTGCTTCAGCGGTCAGTAAACCATTGTGCTACCTCACTCATTAGTAGAGGTATGAGATATTGTGTCTCTAAAAATGGGGGTATTGTCTAGGAGGGAGATCACAGTGTTGGCCAGTAAGGTTTGAGAGAGATTATTGGCTGAAAGATCTTTACTGGGACCTACATTTCCTGGAGGGATCCAATTCAACACACTGGTGAGTAACTACTCACAGGTAGGTTGGGTTTAAGGGCCTCTGGATTTAGTATGCTAAACTAAATTTTATCAAGGTAAGCTTTGTTGCTACAAAGATGACATTGAATCACACACTTAGATACGTGCATAAGATAATTCTAAGTTTTATGAAAAGCAATATTACTGGTTCAAAAAGCTAAAAAAACTATAAAGCTTTGAGATAGTTAAAATCAACTTCTGTATAGAAACAACTGAAGTCTTTACATGTTCTTCATGTTTCTCTTTTTCTCTCTTTCTCACTATTTGGTTTATTTATTTGTTTATTTATTTATTTACTCCTATATGTTGCTTCCAACTTATGTATGTTACAGACTGTCACATTTTATATTCTGAAGTTTTTCTTCAATTGTCATCAACCTGAGTTCCATACTGGGCAACAGAAGGACATTAGAGTACAGTTCTTTAAATCCAAAACAACAAGGGATATCACAGGCTGTAGGTAAACTCCACTGAGGTTGTGACACACACACAAATCCTGATGAAAAAGGTATAAATACCAAAAGAAAAAGTAAGTACTTGATGCAACATGGCACTAATTGGCTATGTTGCTCTCTTTAGTACTATCTGCATGGGAAACAAGTTAAGATGCATAGCTCTCCAGCAGAATAATTCCAAAATGTATCCGCTGTAAGAGGATTCCACCACTGTTTTCAAAATCACTTCTGTCATAGCTCGAAGCTGTACTTGTATCCATCGTCTTTCTGAGCTGTCATTTTCTCATGTCATCATTACTTGTCTGAGTTTTCTTGTCTCTTCTGTAATTCTTCTCTGTTATAATTAATGGCAAATGTGCTACTCTACCCTTAACAATCAAAATGAGTCGACTGGTTTTCAGTGGAACTACTCCTAAGAGAGTAACAAACAATGGAGCAGAATTGGAATCCTTTTGGAATTCCACTGGAGCATAACATTTCTTTCTGTGCAGAGTCTGCTGCACAAGATAGACAGATATTTTGCTAATCTAGAGCCTGACTGAAAATGTCCCTTTTATTTTCAATGAAGCAAATCTAGATAGGTGCTTTTGTGTTTATTTCTCAATAAAAGAGAAATAAATATATGGCTGTAATCTATAATACTGTATTATTCTGAATGAAGAAGGCTGGATCCTAATCTGTCATATATTAGTTGAGCATAACTTAAACCACAGTGATTAAAGCATGAGTAACAAAAACCATTAGAAATATGCATAAATTATAAGGAGTGGGGTGGGAAGAAGAGCAAACAAAAAGGATATTAATGATTCATCTCAAGAACCCCCAAATTCTTAACTTAATAATGTAAAGTGCAATTTCTCAGAAGTGAGTTAAATGTAATTGTATTGGAATTTTACCAAATCTAATGAAACCATGTATATAATCAAACAAATATTTTTACTTGGAACTAAACTAATAGCTAAATAACTTGCTCTCAGTTAATGCATAAACAAAAATGGATTTTTACGGAGAAAGAAAATCCTATTTTTAAGTTAATTTAAACATTTATTTATTTTTAAAAAATATGTTTTAAGTTTGGTTCCATTGAGTCAGGCCTGGTCTTTGGCAGTTATACAGATAAATGCCCACTATCTCAGCCTGTTCCAACCAATAATTCCTATTTCTTCCAAGGACAGTCCAGGTATCTTCTAAACCCCATTGATCCACTTGTTCTATTCTCTTTTTCCACTTCCCTCAATTTTGCCAGGCTTTGTTATTTTTTCTACTCCATTGCCTGCTCACATCTGAAGCCCAAAGTATGTGACTTTCTGCTTTTTGGTCATCACTTCAAGTGACTAATCAGGACTTTATTTCATCCAGGACAAACTGGATTTTCTTGAAGTCCATGGTACGTAATAATTGTTTCTAAATCTATTATTTAAAGCCATTTATATTCTATCTTTTGATCTCTTTCAATGTCCAGCTTTCAGAGTTGCATATTAGTCCTAGAAAAGTCATTACTTTAATTATACTGATTTTTGTTGTCACAGAAATACCCTTGATCTTACCTTCTTCCCATGAATCAAACTGCTCGGCTGTCCATTTTGATTTCTGAGTCCCAGAAAATCAAAACTATCATCTACATTCACTCTCTCACATCAACTCTGAGTTCATTAGCGTGCCGGTTGACATTACCTTTGTAACTTTAAACTTTAACTTTAATCCATATTTTTCACTTTCCAGGTTTGCTTATTTAATGAGCTCATTTCGGTCTTTTTGCTTCGGCTAAGAAAGTAGGCTTGTCTAGGCATCTCAGACTTTATAGTGTTTCTAGCTTGAATTGTGTTCTAGCTGACATCTCTTCCAGTCTTGTCATGTTTCACAGTAGATTTGCTGAACAAGTGAAATGAATATAGAGACAAAATGCATGTTTGTTTTACTTCCTTCTCTATTCTGAACCATTATATCTTTCCCTACCCTTTTTTTGCGCTGGGTGTTTTTGTGTATGGTTGCTGTTTTACTGACTCTTTACTTTGTAAGGGAGTCAATTCCTGAATATGTTGTCTCTGAAAATGTTTCTGTTATTTATAGTTCGATTGGTAAAGGATTATCAACAGATAATTGGTAATTATCTACTGTATATATCTACCCGTAGATACATTTCTTCACTAACTTCATGTGTATGGAGATTCTCAGTCATCCAATCATGATTGTCCCAAGGGTGCTTTTTCAAAAGGCAACTGGACTTGGGTTGTTTTTCTTTGAAGACATTTTGCTTCTGATCCAAGAAGCTTCTTCAGTTCTGACTGAATGGTGGAGAACGGAAGGATTTATATTCCTTGCAGTCAACAGGTTGTTAGTACTCTCTCTGAGAGTTGTTGAGGCCACTTGGAGGTTCATCTGTGCCTTCAGGGTCATCTGAATAGTGCAAATGGATGTGGAACCTTCTTGGAACTGCTGAAATACCTGTTTGCACTATTCAGATGACCCTGAAGGCACAGATGATCCTCCAAGTGGCCTCAACAACTCTCAGAGAGAGTGCTAACTGCCAGACAACTGCAAAGAATATAAATCCTTCTGTTCTCCACCGTTCAGTCAGAACTGAAGAAGCTTCTTGGATGAGAAGCAAAATGTCTTCAAGGAAAAACAACAAAAACCCAGTTGCCTTTGAAAAAGCACCTTTGGGATTCACTAACTTCATTTGCATATCCTGGACCTCTTCCATGATTATTCTAGTCCTATATCAGTAGTAAATTTTCTGTGATTGCTGTTCTTTAAAAGATTGCTAATCATTCAAATAACATAACATCTATTTGCTAAGTTTCTGGACTGAGTTATCTTTTTTTGTCTACAGGTAGTCCTCAACTTACGACCACAATTGAGTCCAAAATTTCTGTTGCTAAGAGATACAGTTGTTAAGTGAGTTTTCCCTCTTCTTATGATCTTTCTTGCCACAAGAAAGTGAAGTTGTTAAGTGAATCACTGTAGTTGATAAGTTAGTAACCCCCGTTATTAAGTGATTCTGGCTTCCCCATTGACTTTGCTTCTCAGAATGTCACAAAAGACACAGCAACCATCATAAGTATGAGTCAGTTGCCAAGCATCTGAATCTTAACATGTGACTGTGGGGATGCTGCAATGTGCATAAATGTGAAAATCGGTCATAAGGCACTTTTTCAGTGCCATTGTACCTTCGAATGGTCACTAAATAAACTGTTGTAAATCGAGGATTACCAGTATTTTGCTTAGCATTAGAAGTCTGTCACCATACATCCTTCTTCTCGTGCAAGGCTTTCGTCCTTTGTCTTAGCTGAATATAATAACTTGGATATTTTTTCATCTTTCAAATTTTAGATCTTTTTCCTGCTTACGTCTCTTATTTCTGTCCGCAGGTCCTTAGATTCTCTTTTGTGTAAACTGAGCACTGTAAATTGTTCTTAATCTGATATCCTGATTCTATATTCTCCAGGCTATAATCTGTTGCTGCACCCACTCTCCTTAATTTCCTAAGCATAATCATATATTTAACATCAACAATTCACGTTCTGTTCCACAATCCAGGGTTGTACGTCTCCATTTCCATATTTGCTTTCCTCTCGTTAGTTTACTTGATTTTGATGTTGCCCAAGAGTAGAATCTGCGGTTTTGTTAGATGGAGCAGGCATCAGCAACCAACGCAATATTTTCTTCAATAATCTGTTAACTTTTCTTCTGTATTATTATTTTTCCCCAGTACAAATCTTCCTGTAATTCCAAGCTTATTCATTTTTCTAACTTTTACATTCCACTTAACTATTTGAAGTGCCCACGTCTTTTCTAATGTTGTGTTTATTACTAAATGCAAGTTGCAATAGAAGTTGTCAGTGTTTTCCACCACTGCATTTTTAGTGGTGACACACATTTATATAACATTGATATTCTACCAGACATTAATTCTAGCAGATAATATCCTAACATTTATAACCAAGTCCATCCGTAGGGAAGTCGTTGTTGACAGACATTAACTCTTGATTTCTTTACATGGTCTTATGCCTGAAATATTTATCATATGGTCATCTGATTTATAGTAACTAATCTGGCCCATTTAAACCTACATATGCCTAGTAGGCTTCATTTAGTAGGCTTCATTACTGCTTTGACCATTTCAATTTTCCCTTGGTACATGCTTCTCACTTTATGTATATGACCTTGAAAGACGAGGAGCTTCTCTTTTAATACTGGCATCATCAGCGGCCTAGCTTTGGACTAGGTCATATCATCCCTTCAGGTTCCTTCCCAGTAATTATAGAGATTCCCTTTCGACATGAGATTTTCATCATCTGGCATAAATTTGTTTCAGTTTTCAGCCATGGTTTCACTTTTGACATGCTGATACTTTGTAACTAATAAACATGTTCTTTGAGGAATTTCCAAGCCTTGGAGTTCTGCTTTATTCGTCTCTGTCAGTTGGAACCATGACACCATATTCATATAATTTTCTTCACAGTAGTAGTGGTTTGCCATTGCCTTCTACCAAGTTTGATTTTGGAATTCATTCTTCTGAATGGATTGGCTGTCATCTCATCTGCAGGGCCCCATCTTCCCTCATGCCTGTCATGCATTATCTTAACCTCCTTTTCAGCCAAGATCACCCTACCAAGAGTTCCAAATCCACCAGCATTACTTTCAGATAACATGAAAGTTACCAAGCCATCCCATCATGTCAAGTTTCTAATTCACAATAGACATAACTGAGCTTATCGCTCTGTAATATTAAGTATGATATTGTAAGGTTTCTTGGCATGTCTCCTAAAATACAAATTTTATTTTAGACTGCATCATCTGCTTTACTGAATCCCAAATCATAGATGAAGATTTTAGGAGTCTTTTAAAAAGATAGTCAGTATTCTTAAAATATGCATCCACAGTGATGGTGCAAATAATCTCTTGATCGAGCTATGATTGCTCATTAGTGAAAAAGCACAAATGAAATGAGTCAACTGATGGGACAACTCTCATCCAATTTTTAGCTATTCTAGTGATTATCCCTTAAAATGTTCCATTCCTTCAAAATTAGTTTTTGATATTCATTTCACTTCATAAAAACTCTTCTCCCAAATCAAAAGGGTCATGGACTTTGGCCCCTCTCCATCTGGTGACATCATGATGCTCACATCTGTTGATACTTGGAAACCACACAATATTGATATTTTGAAGTGTGGTCCTGATCTTAAAAGTAGGTGCCCACCTGTTTATTTTTTCAAAGCGTCACACTGTTCTATCCCCAAGCGTTTCCTCATTCTTAGAGTAGATAAATTATTTTTTATATTGTGCTGTTTTGAAGCATTATGCTTTCTAATACAGCTGTGCAATGCTTTGTGTTTTATTGCCATGCCAACTTAAGAAAATATGCAGCTGCTTTAAAGCATGCAAAGAGATAGTGCATTCTCACTCCCAAAGGTTTTTGGGAATCTAATTCAAAGCATGGTGCAGACCTAGTATATTAAACCTTTTACAATTGAGCATATAATGCTCAGTTTGGTTTCATTTTTAAAAAATATCTTATATTTTGTATTTACAGAATTTGCAAGAGATTAGAGGCAGAGGCATGGGGAGATGTACATAATTCCATGCTTTTGATTTTTTTTTCATTTTCTCTTTGCAAACACAAACAAACAAAATATAATAGAAACCAATAAACCTGAATGTGACCTCCATTATATTTTGAAGAATTACAGGAGTCAAATGTTATATAAAGAGAAAAATAATAATATCCCTTATTAAGAAGATAATCATTGTCCTTTGTATTTTTCCTCTACTGATATAACTCAGATTCACTAATATTATGACAAGTTTTGAAGCTCAGGCCTCACTCACCGAAATCATCTGGATATAACAGGATTTGATATTTGAGCTTTTCTGGCTCCCTCAGGATCATTTCTTACTTACTTCCTGAGTTGGGCAGCCGTTGTTGCTAAATCAGAAATTGAGAATTGTGAGTTAAGAAAAATGGGCACAGGCCAGTGGTGGGATTCAGCCAGTTCACACCACTTCGGCAGAACTGGTAGCTAATTTTTTGTTGCCCAGGCCCAGAATGGACTTCCGGAAGTGGCATCCACACAGAGAACCGGTTGTTCATATATTTGAATCCCACCACTGGCACAGGCCATTGCTTATTGGTTCTGATGTACTGTAATATCTAGATTCCTTTCTTGAATTGGGAATTCAAGTGAGAATCAAGGGGGTGGAGGATATATGTTGGGCATCATGAAGTCATTTTACAAGATGTCCAGATATCTTTTTTAAAATCATTTTAAAGAGACTGAAATTTCCAGGATCAAACATGGCTTAAGAGTTCAATTGTCTTGGCATAGTTCATATGCTGTCTTAAGAAATAAGCACATAATACTCAACTTGTAAAAGTGCCATCTTTCCTCTTCTTCTGGAGGATTAAATGAATCAATTTTATTAAAAACCATGTATTATTTATTAAATGTAATTATTCATATCCTACCAAATGCCCACAAGCTTCCTTGTCTTGGCCCCTTTTATATGTTGTGATTTAATTGCTCTCTTCTGTGATAGAAGTCCAGATTAAGTGGCTTTTTTAATATATTTTTGTGAAAAATTAAAATTCTCCATGACAATTTACAAAATGTCATTTCCTTCTAAAAAATGGCAATACATGCACAAACTTTCTCAAAATCCAAGTATTACTTTTTGGCTGGAGGAAAATATTAACACAAATGTAAATGATAGAGTAAAAAATGAAGCAATCTATATTTGCAAGCAGGTCAACACAGAAAACGTAGGTCTGAGATTGGCATTTTTTTCAGGTGGCAGGGGCCATCAAACAATTTTACATAATGACACAAATCACAGGAAAAGTAGAATTAAAATCATCAATTTTTCACAAATTCCTCCAATCTCGTGACATTTTGGCAATCTCACTATGAAATCTGCGGAGATTTTGTCATTTGCATCTAAGATCTCATGATATTTCAATATTCTCACCTTACAAATCTTACAAGATTTTGAAGACCATTATACTCTCTAGTGAATTAGCAATCCCACTGAAATTTAAACTTTTACATTAAATTTTAGTTTTGCATTAAAAGTGTGGTTGCTTGGATATTCCCTGGAAATGTTACAAACTCAGTGCTGTTGCCAGTTGTCATTAGATTTTGAATACAGTTATAGTAAAGTTAATGAGCATCAGGTACTTGGCACTATCCATTTATAACTGCTTGATCCAACAGACTTCAATTTAAAAAAACAAAAAGCCAGATAGAAATAGATATTGTTAAAACTCAGTTTGCTAATTTGGTAAGGTACAATATAATGCCATGCCAGGCTATTTCTGTATGATCATGTTCTTTCAGATAATTGTAAAGATAAATGTAAAATACAGTAGTTAATTCCTAAATAAACTATAGAGTCAATATAACAGGTATAAACTACAGGATTGTAAGAATCAAAAGTGATTTGTCCACCAATTTTACTTACTGCACAAAGTAGTAAGTAGGATCAGATCACCTATCCCTAAAATTATATAACAGGAATAAGAAAGCAGATCAACTTAGGAAGAAACATTATTATTACTATTTTTATCAAATTTACTTTGCCACCCATCTCACAGTTCAAGGCATCCTAATGTTATTTGTATATGTTATGCTCTTTAAAAAATTTAAGTCTCAGAAAGTTTTCAAATTATTTACTGATGAATACATTTGATTGTTACATGGTCTCTTTTAAATGAGATTGATTTTTACTAATTACCCGTTATGAATCAATGAAACTACAGACTGTGTTGGACAAGTCTGAGCATTAAATTCTAGCATAAGAACAGAATATATTAGGCTCCAACAATTTTCTCTTTAGTTTAAACTGTGTAGAGACACCTCTATGTCTAGCCAGCTATCTTATGTAATAAGCATTGTGCAACTGAGAGTTTGAATGATGCAATTATAGTGTGTCAGTTCCTCTGAAAAGGTTACTTTTACATAAGTGATTCCTTCTTGGCCACAGTGAATTATGCCATATGTCACCTATATTCTTAATATACTAATTTGCACTTTAATAAAAAATTTTAAAAGAGCACTTTAAATTGCTTTGAGATTGTGAAGCAAGTCACACAGAGGAAACAAAGTCAGCTCTCTTTAAAAACATGCAGATGGAAACATGTTTACAAGCCATTTTTAATCATGTGCCATGTATATTTGTTTTTCCAATCTCATTTGATTATCCAGAGATTTCCAGCATCCTCTGCTGCCATAGAAATATGCAGGGCGGGGCGGGGGGGGAGGGAGAAGAACCATCAGTCAACTTCTCGGCACATGGATTTTTACAGTGGAAAAAAAAATCTATGTTCTGCTATCACATTTTCATTGCATGCTATGTGTGTCTGCATAAAATGAGTGCCACTGTTTTGTATATACGGAAATGGAAACGTAAGGATAAGTTTGTTCAAAATTCACACTGGGAAAAAAAAAGTAAGACAACAAAGCTAGAAGTTACTCCAATACCGCGATCTGAATCATCGTGAGTGCCAGCCTCAGAAAATGTTGTGAGTTCTAGGCAGCTAGATGAGAAACAGATCACTTGGGTGCCAGCTTCCATCCTACTAGATATAATCACGTTTTTAATTACAGACGTCTGCTTACAAAGTTAGGAGCCATGTTTCTAGCAAGCTAACATTCTCTTTTTTCTGTTTTCCCCCCATTAACATTTTTTTTCTTTAAACAAGAGTGCCCTGCACTTCACCAAGCTACCCAGGACAAATGTGCTCCTTTTTCCCCTCCCCTATACCGTTACCACCTAGTTTTGGAACTCTACCGAGAAATTTCATGTCAACGAAAGCATGCTTAGTGTTTCAATAGCCTTCTGCTTATATGTTTGAAGATTCGAAACTGAATGGGGAGGTGGCCAAGGCAGCGCTGGCAAATGAAGACTGTCCCCACATAGACCAGGCTATGTCGCCTGAGGAAGCTCTGCCATTTACCCGTTCTGGCACTCGGGAGAGATATGGACCTTGCTTCCTCTTATCAACCGGGGAATATCCCTGCCCGCCTGATGGAGGAATAAGAAAGGGTATGTAGATAAGGTCCGCTAATCACATAGATAGTAAGATAGTTTAAGATATGATTTATTGAACAGTGTTAAGTTTGTTTGAGAATATTGGTTTCTTGCACTGAAAGTAACAGCCAGACATCTTAATCCATTCATCAGATAAGAAATGGCGATGGCTGAAATTTGCACTTGCAATTTGCAATTATTTGAAGATAATTCTACCTGATAAGGATGTCCAAGGTGTTCTTTTATTGTGAATTATGACCTTAGTAGTTATACGACTCCACTTCAGATTTTTTCCCCCCATACTGTTGTTATTATGGCAGTACTGGGCCAGCCTGGTGCCCACTCTTTCATCACCACAGATATTTTCAGCCCTACAATTTTGCTGTTAGTTCCTTCTTTAACTCTTCTTTCCCATAAGGTTTGCAGAGGCAAGAAGGAAGCTTCTTTGTGGCAAATGCAGTTCTTTGCAGAGGGAAAGTGGTCATTAAAATATTTCTTTACCATTTCTCCTGGCAGAAGCTCATGTCCCTAATGGATCCTAGTTTGTAAACCACCAAGTTAAGAAAAACTCCATCATTAAACAGGCTAGTCATCAAGAGACAGTATCTCTTCCTGCTTATTCCTGAAACACTTGGAAATATTACATTGTTGAAGTTAGTAATTAGTAGCTAATTGGACAATGCAGGCATATTCTATTATTTGTCCACCTCTGGTGAAAATTCCTAGTTTGATTAAAAAGGCATAAATGCTTTATAGTTCAGAACAATAGCCACTTTTCTCATACTAGCATCAAAATTCTACCACCATTTTATGCTCCCGTGTTCAGTTGTATTAACTGATGTTGAATTTTTATTTTTTTACTGCAGTTTATTCCTGAGCTTCCCAAATATTTCTTACAATATTGTCTGCACATGTGAAAGGAAAATAAGCAAATGGTGGCATACTTAATCTAAATCCATGAGAATTAAAATCTCAATTTTGTTAAGGTTCCACATTAACAAGTTGCATATTTAGAAAAAAATGTATTTTCTTCATTTAAGAAAACATAGACAAAGGCTCCATTGTGGCCATGGTGCTTCAAATGAGCAGTTCCCTCATATTGAACAGAATATTGAATGGTATATTCAGTTAAGTAAATGCAGAACCTCGACTTGTATTTTGGGTGATTATGACAAAAAAAAACCTTGTGGATTGTAGCCGCAGAGTATAATAATATTTCTACAGACACTGCAAAAATTACAGAGTGTGGCATAAATCAGTACTTTATTAAACCTGTAGGATGCATTGCATGTTGGCAGGGGGAAAAAAGGGACAGCTATAGAGTATACATGATTATAATTTCAAAGTTTAGTAATGATAAGATATAGCAGGATCATTGTACTTTCATATGAAAGTTTTTGCTTAAGTTTACCTTGGTAGCAAAGTGTTTTATACCCGATTTTATACTGGATACACATTGGTCATTTTCATTCAGCTTGAGCCCTGGTTCTTGGTTCAGTGCTTTGGGAGCTGGCTTCTAAACAGTTCCTCTTTTAGGATGACAAATGGACAATTCTCCCAAAGCCACTGAAAGAATGAGACTCCACCCAGTTGACTGAAAGGATGGAGCCAACTGGCCATAAATGTCAGCATATTGTTGGCCTGTGTTGGGGAGGGTGGGGGAATATATCAGGGACACCTTTAGTGTTTCTACAGAGTTTCATTCCATGGATTGCATAACAATGCCTCTGATTTGCTGAGCTGTTTGATGCATGACTAAAAAACTGGCAGAAGGAAGAGGAAACCAAATGCATGCAAAAATGCTGGTAAACAAATTGAGTAGTATCTCTATAGCAACAGAACTATAAATGCTTTTGATGGAGGGGGTGGGGAGATAGAGACATTTTTAGTATCAGATAATACAGTATGAAATGCCAAAAGTTCAGTACAATCACATAAAACATAGTGACTTGCTAGTATTACAGTTTCTCTATGACAGATTGAGGGTTTGCATTTATTTATTTCCAGCCCCTCTATAGCTCTCTCTATATCATAGCAGGGGGACCACTGAAACATAGGAATGTTTTTCCTCCACCATTTCCAGCCAAGGCCATGTTGCAAGGGATACTACTCTTGGCATGTCAAAGCATGAAGGATGCTGCTGCGATCAGGCTGTACTTTATTGGGTTTGCCCATTCTGATGTTGATCCAATACTCTATGTTTTTGCCTTTTTTTCCTTTTAAAACAAGGTTTTGAAATGTTATAAGCCTTAACAGCTTAGTTTGCAGACATGGAAAAATGGTAGAAAGATCCTTCAAGCCTGGAATTCTTCGAACTTCATGAGACATTCTTGGTCTCCCATTCCATAGCATGGATCAGTAGCAAAGAATAGTCTTCTAGATTCTAGTATTCTAATCATAATAAAGCTAATAAAAAGAGGGGAAAGAAAAGCAATGATTTCTCATTAGCTTGTGTGGTGTCACTTGTAAGCAGATCCTGATGTTTGAAAGTATCATGGCTTTTGATGGCATCTCATGGAGTTGATGTTACTACTGGTGTTAGTAACACTTATCTTGACCAGATCCTTCACCACGTAGAGCTAAATTGACACTATTAGTTGCTCTGGCAGGCCATAACACTGCATGTTATTGATACATAAGATGCTACGCTGGAGGCACCACATAGTTTCTTGTGGTGGTGCACCCCATCCTGGTATGTGCTTTTCTCAGCTAATGGTAGATCCACTGGCTTTTGGAAGTGGGTTAGATTGTCATATAGTCCAGTGCTGAAACTTGCCAATGACTAAAGATTTTTGCTTTTCTCAGGATATTGTTGAGCCATAGGAACCGTACAAGAGTATGAGCGAAATACAAGCAGTAGGACAAAACTTTGCATGGTGTCTCTTCTATGTTGAAAGCAATAAGATACACTGTAGAGAGGTCTCTAGCTGGCTGGCTGACTGCATGGGAAAAAAATATTGGCGGAGAAGAAAATTGGCTGCCTCTGCATGTAGCTCTTTCTCCTTTCTCCTCCTTGCTATAAAACACCCAGCTTGGTTTGAAAAGCACAGGAGAGAAGCTCAAGTATTGATTATATTCTTTACATGCAGATCTTTGCAAAGAAAGTCCTGTCATTGCTAAATATATGCCAACAGAGGCAGTCAAAGTGACTTGACATGGAGAAAACGAGATGGACAATGATGGCTTATAAACGTCTGGGTGGAACTATGCAGGCATAGAAGACCTCTTCTTTGGACAAATGTAATCTCCCTCCATGCAAGTTTGCAGGATGATATATGTGGTTTCAAAAAGGGAGATATGCAGGATTTCTCTATGGCCAGAATGTAACAAATGGCAGATTTTTTTTCGTTGTTGTTGTTTCATAGCATGAATTGCATGGGAAAAAAAAAGAAAATCCCTGAGATTGTACAAGTTAACTTACTTTACTATTAAAGGGGTGTTTTGGGGAGAGGGTGGGGAGATAAAGTAATATATTTTCCTTCAAAGCTCTTTACTTTTACATATGTTGTGGTAGCAAACTGTAAAGATATTCTAAAGCCGTACATTCCTTTGCAATGGATTGTTTATTTGTATACACGATCACAAGAGTGGATGGTTTAAAAAGTGCAATTGGCAGTCACATTGACCATGCCTTCATAAGTTCATCACGCAGGACATGAAAATCAAGAACTTTTCATCCAACTAGACTTGTGTAAAATGTACGAACAATCTTCTTTTCTTGTCTGTTTTTGTTGGCATGCTTGTGAAATCTGGGACCAGTTTTTGAACCTGATGGAAACAGCTGGTCTAAACTAATTTTCCAGCTCTGTACTTTATTGGTGTATAGATCCAGTGTGAAGACCCTTTATGACAAATTGTTTATATTAAGTGATCAGTAAAGAATTCAACCAAAAAGAAACCAACATTGTTTTTTTTAAAAGCAACAACAACACCTGGGGATTTACAATATACAAATCAGGAAACTACTTCAATATAAACTTATCTCGGAGTTTCAAGAAACAACAAAATGGCACTGTATGCAATTTAGAATTCCGAATAAAATGCATGCACAAGGTTATGCAAAATAATTCTAGCATGAAATAAATTTTGTATGATGGTTTCGATGCCTGCTGTATAGTGTAAATCAGAATTCCTTTCTGAAATGTCCAGAACTTCCCAAAGAAATGCTTTTGAAATTGTAAATAAATACCATACAAAGATTCCCAATGGAACTATAAGAGGGAAAAAGCTTTGGTTATGCTTTGCTTATAAGTTGGTGAACTGGTGAGAGTCTGAGGAAGTCACCTCCTGAATCCTTGATACAACTGATGTCTTCAGTCTTCACAACACTAATAAATATTTCCATAATTGAATAGATAAAGCCTACAGAGTTTGGTAGATTTCACTCTATTTCTCCTTTCTCGATTAATAATAAAAGTTTGGCTTATTTAGTTGATCATGTGAATTCAGTTTTTGTTACTACTGTGGTTCTCTTAACAGCTGATAGTACTTAGAAAGTTGTAGAATTAGATACCTTTTAATCATACTAAATGACGTTTTAAATTACCTAACATTAAAGGTAGTCATGGAGTTTTGAATCATACCATTTAGAATTTTCATCATAAATTTGCTTATAGCTAAACCACTGAAGCAAAACATTACAGTTTCATCACATCATAAGACTTAACTACTTCCTAGGAAGAAGCTAAGGCTATTGATGATGATGATGATGATGATGGTGGTGGTGGTGGTGGTGATGATGATGATGATGATGGTGATGACGATGGTGATGAGAAAACTTAGGAGTGAAGTATTTCATAGAATAAACATAAGAAGAAAAACACAAGACAGTAGCAATAAGACTTACATGAATATACAAGATGCTTTACTTTTCCTTATCTCACTTCAAAAATTCTTTCCATTCCTTGAAACAAAAAAGGCAGGGGAAAAAAATCCAAAAGAACATAACTTTCTTATCCTTGAAAGTTTAGGTCAGTATATTTAATAAGAAAAGTGAGGCATCTAATGTAATAATTAGTATATGTAATCCACATTTCTAAATAGTTTTTATAGAAGGCATTTATCCATAAAACATTTATTCATATATAGGAATGTATATGTACGTTCTTCAGAATATTGTATAAACTGATAAGGCATGGATACTGCAGTATCAGGATTTAATCTAATAATTTACATTGCTATCATAAAAACTCATATGTGCCTTTGTTTTTGTGTTCGTTTCCCAAACATCAGTATATAGTATAATATCAGAGCACATGAGAATCTGTATAAATCTTCAATTTCCAGAACAATAATTATTCTGTGATGTAAGTCTAAAAGGGAATTACTTGAATATAGTATCACATGAATCAGTGTGGTACTTTGAGCATATGTCCAGCAAGTAACTGAACCAATTAATTTTTTCACTAAATGGACACAAAGATGTCAAATAAACATAAAATCTTATGAAAATAATCATAATATGACATCAGTTTAAAAATGTGACATAAATGCCAACTTGGATGTCTCTTGTCATTTTTTTTCACATACTGGAAATCTCTTGAATATCTGCCTTTTAAAAACCATTTACAACTAGTTATTATAGCCTTATTATTTTTCAAAGAACATGACTTTCATGGCAAAGAATTCAACACAGTCCACTAAAATTTGCCATTAAAGCAGGCTGGTTGTCTAATAAAGTTCTATTTGAAAGCTAAACTTTAAAGGAAGCAATCTTGTACTACCTAGGACAGCGACCAAAATCTCCTTGAGGAGTAGCAGAGGCTATTCCCAGAGGCAGTCTGTAGAATTGCAGAGCTCTAAAGCTTTCTTATTCTTCATCCATATCCTCAAAAGGGTCTCCAAAACTACATCAGCCCTGAGAGAGGGACAGAGCATGGTCTCTGCAATCAATGGGATGGAGAAGCAGCTAACTTTGAGCATAGAGGGCTTGTAAATGCCTTTCCCATTTTCCTTGGTATCTTTTTAAACCCCCTTTGTTGTTGGAAGTGGCAAAAGATTCTAGAGCAGGTGTTGATGTTTAGGGTTGTATGTTTTTCAATCTCTCTGAAGCTCACCCTGGAAAAAGACTCATAGGAAGATTCCTCCCACACACACACACACTGCTGTATTCCCTCTGGATTCAATGAAAGTGGGAGGTGGAAAACTGCTGAAGACATGATTGTACATGGAAAGATAGCATCTTTCATAGGCCCCTTGGCTACCTGGCAACTGAGTATGTACTAGAAAACCATACTACACCAATGGACATTTTGCTGAAACTTTCATTGGAAAGTAATTTCCAAAATAATTCCAAACTAAGTTCTTTTTCATCAAATTTGGTGATACCGAGATGTTTTGTCTCATATCTCTTTTGACATATGTGTCAAACTATAATTTTATATCCATTTAAAGGGATCTACTCTTATTTAGCATTAGTCAGATTGCTTTTTTTTTTCCACCAGAGAGTGAGATAAGATATGGAAGGAAGTGGATTTTTGTATGTCAGCCTACATTTTATTGGTCTTGATGAAGGGAGAAGTCATATGACTTATATATGACTTCTCCCTTCATCAAGACCAGTAAAATTTCTTCATTTTCTTCATGAAGAGATTTTAGGCTGAAATGTTAGAGAAGGTGATGTTGCTGAAATTTTATCTCATCTTTTATCTATTAGCAAATCATAAAACCTCACAATTCAATCTTAATCAACAAAAGTCCATTAACAGCTACCAGAAATAAATATAAATACATATTTAAACTTAAACAAGTAAATCAATTTCATATTCCTTTCATTTATTTTAGCCAGTAATTTAGCATTTTCTGTAATAATACAAGAAACCATTTCTTTCTATATCTTATATCATAATTCTAAATAAATCTTTAAAGCTTCATCATCAAAATTCATTTAAAAAATTCATTAAAAGCTACCCGAAACAAAATATTGAAATTTAATCCCATCAAATAATGTCCTACAAATTTCTTATCACCTATTCATCTCCTCTCAGAAACTCCTTCACAAGTTTAACACATTCCTTCCATTTTAATACCATAGCTTATCACTTTCTCTAAAAATACAACAAAAAATAATCCATTCTTTCCGTG
>NW_015388140.1:50204-100305 GCF_001527695.2 Protobothrops mucrosquamatus
GAGTTTTACCTCATTTTACAACCTTTCTTGACATGTTTATTAAGGGAATCACTGCAGTTGTTAAGTTAGTAACAACTAATTTAGTTAGGTTGTTAAGTGAATTGGCTTCCCCATTGATTTTGCTTGTCAGAAGGTCACAAAAGGTGAGCATGTTACCCCAGGACACTCCAACCATCATAAATATGAGTCAGTTGCCAAGCGTCTGAATTTTGATCTCATGACCATGGGGATGCTGCAACAGTCAGGAATGTAAAAAACAGTCATAAGACACTTTTTTCAGTGCTGTTGTAACTTTGAATGGTCACTAGATGAATTGTTGCAAGTGAAGCACTACCTGTAAATAAAAATAAAATTCAGTCCTGGTGTCCTATCCCGCTCACATACTGTACATACAGGCCACAGGTGTTAGAAGTCTTTATTGAGGCTTCCAAGCCCCAAATAGTCTTCCCCAGAAATTCCTCACACGCACATCAGCGCCACCCCCAACGATTCAATAGGGCCTTCAAGGAAAACCCCGTGCCAGTCCACAGAGCAAAGGCAAGTCCAGAGTTCAAGAGGCATGATCCAAAGTTCAAAGAACAGAATCCAAGTCTGGTAGTCAAGGCAAAAATCACTGCAGCTGAAGAACGCACAGCAAGGAAACGGACATGTTGCTTCCAGCCTCGCATCCCAAGCGCTGAGCTAAATGGCCACTCCCCAGTGCAGTCCATCAAGAGGGGCAAGGATGCTGACTCACAAATACCCTGGCTGACCTTCATTGTGCCTGCCTCCTCTCAACCCTATGCACTCTCAGATTGGGTGGGGGTGAGGATTAGACAGATCTTTCTCATCTCCGCTGACTAACCAGCTGCAGCTGCGTGCCCTCTTCTCCAAAGCCTCTGGGCTTCCCAACTATAGCTGTGCCTCTCTGGCCCAAAGCTCAACTGGCCACTTGCTCCTTCTGCAACTGCTCTGTTGTGCTTGGCCTCGCAATTCCTGGCAGCCTCTGGCAACTTCCAGATGTTCCTCCATATCTGCTCCTGATGTCCCTGAACCCGTCTCTTCCTCATCCAAACTAGCGTCTGGAGAAGCAACTGGGGAAGGCATCACATCTGGTCAAGAAAAACACAGTAAAAACTGCTAGAAGGGTTTAATTAATAATGTTATATTAACCTTGATCAAATAAACCAACTCTATAAATCTTTTTATTTTTTAAAAAAAGTCTTGATGTTTATTCCTTTTAAGTAGTGTCCCAGAAACTGATTTCTTTTCATCCTCTACCTTTTCTCAGGAATGCCTTCACAAGCATAACCACATCTCTTTTGTAAGTCCAACGTAAGGAGGTTGTCCAAGTCACTCTTTTTGAGTTGAAATCCACACACACGTCCAATCCCTCTTCTGACTGTTTCTGTTAATTGACAGCTTGTACCTCCCAAACTGCTGAAAAGATGGCGGTTCTACCCTACTTCCCCTATCTATTTTTACCAGTTCTCAGAAAAATCTTTCTTTTATTTGGCTCTTTTTCATAAAATTGTATCTCTAGTCATTCAACCCTTTCCAGGAGATTTTTCACAGTCTGCAGTTTTCAATAAAGCAGGAGAGGCAGACTTTCTCTCCACAGTACTAACAGTATGGCAATTAAGCTGTGCACCCTTTGAAAACAAGAACCTTTGAACCTTGCAGGAGGGTAGCACTTCCCCATTACTCATTAAAGCAGCCTGTTTTTTCCAGGCTTCTAGATGGAACTGAAAATAATATCACTTCCTAAAAATATATTTGAACTAGTGCTAATTAGTGCTAATTCCAGGATTGAGTGGACCTCAAGATTTTATTTGAAGTTCTATAGCTGCCCCTAACCTACAGTATTCTTTTTTCTGGCCCCACTGCAGGATGTAACATCTGGCAAAGTACTTTATCTGCCTGAAAAGAACTGGCTTTTCTGCATTTCTTTACTGCCATCTAGTGACTTTTTTTCCCCTGCAGACCAGATCTGATGGCCTTAAATAGCAGTCAGGCTTTCCAGCTGGGAAACTCCCAATTGTGGACCTCCACGTGTGGCAATATAGAAGGAAGTGATTTTATTTATTGCATCTTAGGGCTGAAATCTATTAATTCTGGTTTTTTTTACTTAAGTCAGAAGGAAGGGTGGGAAGAGCAATAAATTGTAGTCAGCCGCATGGTTAAACTGTTTAGATGCCATATTGGTCACTTAGATGTAAATAGCCAAGTTTCTCTAGTCAACTGTTACACCCAGGAATTTTGTAATATTTAAATTGGGTGTAATCTAAAACTTGGCAATGTGTTGTGTTTTATTTATTTTTTTATTTATTTATTTATTGCTTTCTGTTCTTTTTACTGTTTGCCTGGAATAAATAAAAATAGGCAAAAATGATTTTAGTGCTAAAAGTCAGACATGAGAATGCTTCAATGTAATCATTGGATTTGGATGGAAAGTAATGTCATGCATACAGTACAAATGTTAGGCAGGTTACCAATAAAAATACAGATGAAATCCATACTAAAATGCATCTAAAGCAGGGGTAGTCAACTTTGGCTCTTTTATGACTCGTGGACTTCAACTCCCAGAATTCCTGAGCCAGCTATAAAAGAGCCAAGGTTGACTACCCCTGATAAAGTAACATTGCCATTATATCACTTTAACATTTTTATCAAATCTCAGTTCTGCTGGCTAAACAAATTCTAGACCTGAGATATAATAGGGCAATATATATGTGTGTGTGTGTGTGTGTGTGTGTGTGTGTGTGTGCGCCAGTCCACCCCCTTCCCCAATTTCTGCTGAATTTCTCACATGAGATCTAACACACACACCCATCCAATAATTTAGTTTGGGTAAGATCCATAATTTCCAATATTACAGCAGAAGGGGGGGAAAGGGTGACTCACTTGGCTTCCAGCTTGTCCTTCTTTGATAAATTTCAAGACAGACTCCAAAATCAACTATAAAAGAATTCTGTATTGAGGGGCTTTGGAGGATACATGCTATAAAGTTACAAATAAAACTAAAAAAAACCTGTTGTGGCGTTTTAAAGATGAACATGGTTGTTTTTGTTTCTGATTTTGCAATGGGCCACAGGCAGGTAGATTCATTCTACTTTTAGCCGGCCACAGACAATATTTGGCTATTGTCTGTTTTGTTTTGGCAAAGATATTTTATTTGTGATGGAAGCAGCAGCTAAAAAAACCAGGGAAATCAAAGCAAAAGGTATCCCAATCTAGACACCCCATAAAATAAATGGGTGAAATGACATAATGTCATGTCCTCCAACACATTTTTGCCAAAATATCTGCCAGAGTCTCTCATTGGAGTGCTTGCCTATTTTAACTGAGGCTAGAAAATATTTTCTGAAAGTTACATAGAAGCAGTGGTGGGATTCAAATATGTGAACAACCGGTTCTCTGTGTGGATGCCGCTTCTGGAAGTCTGTTCTGGGCCTGGGCAATAAAAAATTAGCTACCGGTTCTGCCGAACTGGTGCAAACTGGCTGAATCCCACCATTGGATTATTGTAAGGCTACATTAACAGAATATTGCAAATCTCAAGGTTCAAAGGTACAAACTTCCTGCCACCTTTACCTGCTTGATCTTTTAGAGCAGATCTTTCCCAAGTTTCTTTATCTGATCGTGAAGCCACTGGGAGTTCCTGCCTCTCGTTTGATTGTTTCCTAGGCAGCATCTCTTCCCCTCATTTTCCAAGTCATCTACACACATTTCATAGCATACAAATGCAATTTCCCTTATGTATGTAGACACCATGAATGAGAAAATAAGAATTTATAGCTCTTATTCTTAGTATCAGCACTGGACAAATCATCAGGTTTCCCTTTACTATTTATTAGAAACAACTGCATTGATGCTTGCTAAATATTGGTTATGCTGCATTATAGGTAGTCCTCAACTTATGATCCATTGCTTAGTGACAATTCAAAGTTATGATAGACCTCTCCTGGTGTACTCCTGCCACACACACACACACACACACACACACACCAGAATCACATTACTGCATATTAGTAACTGGTCCATATTCACAGCACCTCATTTTAGGCTGTACGGGACCTCATTTTATGAGGTTTTTGTAAAATACTGGCATTTACTTCCAGTTTTGGCAAAGCAGCTCCTAGCAAACAATTGGTTTTCTTAACAACTGCAGTATTCGCTTAATAACTACTGCCTCAAAAAAGGTCGTAAAATCTGGTCAGTTACATGGGCAACTCACTTTATGATTGCCACAACTTACAACTGTAATGGGCAGGCACTATTACAGTCATAAGTAGAACATAAGAGAACTTACCTGTATAACCTTGTTTATCTGAAGGACTGAGAATTCATATCTTAGAATGTTCTAATTTTCCTTTTACTAATGGAATTTAATGTAAATGATAGCTTTGGATCACCCCCATTTTTTTATTATTATAAGTTTGTTCAATCCAAAAGAAACTTGTCTAGCAAACATGCACTGTAGGAACACAACCCTTTACATCAGGGGTGGGGAACTATGGCCCTTTTATGACCTATGGACTTCAACTCCCGGAATTCCTGAGCCAGCATGGCTCAGAAATTCTGGGAGTTGAAGTCCAAAAATCATAAAGGGACCATAGTTCCCCACCTCTGCTTTACATGAACAATCCTAATTCAGCTGCGTTTAATAATGTTTCATTTTTGTCACACAAAATAATAATTCACCAGCAGCTTTCAGAGGGCTATTTGGGTTGCATACATAGATTCAGGAGGACATCTAAGGATGTGGGGTTTTAATTCTGTCCCAAGATACCTGATAGGCCTTTGCTTTGATCCAACAGGCTCAGAATATAATTAACATTAAAAACAATGGAGAAAAAATTGTTCTATCCACTTATCTCATATCAAAAGGCAACACCCCCTCCCAAATAAATGAAAATTTAAAAAAATTACTTGATAAAAATAATATATACATGATCAAAATATTCTGCAATGCATCTTGATGCCCCTTACACAGATTAAACAACTAATCAGATAATGTTATTGTTAATATTGTGCAAATCAAAGAGGAAGGTAAAGGAAAGAAATTCTATTTATTTTAGTATGCAAAGATAATTAACGGATACAAAACAATAGATATACAGTACAGAATTAACAATATAGTGTAAATCACTAAAGTTGTACACCTTAAATGTACTCAAGCTTAGGAGGAAAAATAAAAAGAACAAAGGAAGAGGAGAACAAGGAATACAAAATGCAGCTGTGAATGAAAATTCAATTCATAATCCTTCCCCTTAGCCAAGGAAATACTGTTAGAACAAGCAAATGCCTAATCAAGAGCTAAAAAGTTCAATAGCCTGAATACAAGTAAGCCTAATAGCAGAACATGGTGTTTAAAAAAAAACAAAAACCAACCTTCTGCAAAAGAATGTCAGCAAGAACTTGAAGAGGTAAAATAGTTTATAGCATTTTCAACATTATGAAATGATTTCTGAGTGCTGATGATTACAAACAAAACAAAGACAGCTGGAAGGACACCTCATGAATACTGTATTCTTTTTTCTTTCAAGCAATCTTCCTCTTCACATTGAACATCTTTCTGCGTTGTTGAAATTTTTATGGTGCAATCTGAGGGAAAGCACAGTATAAGACTGTTTGTCACCCCATTTAATTTTATTGAGTTAGAAGGAGCTAATTAGTTCATTCCCTTGCTTAGTGCAGGATCTACTAGAGTATCTCTGACATAGGATAACCATGTAGCCTCTGTGTTAACCAGGCCAATAGCAATATCATTTAGACTTCATAGTGCTTTATACTCTCTCTAAGCGGTTTATAGAGTCAGCTTATTGCCCCCAACAATCTGGGTCCTCATTTGAACAACCTCGGAAGGATGGAAGGCTAAGTCAACCTTGGGCCCGTCAGGATTGAACTGCTGGCAGTGAGCAATGAGTTAGCCTGCAGTACTGCATTCTAACCACTCTGCCACCATGCTCTCAGTACCTTGACTTGCTCAGGAATCTCCTATTGTATACCTATCTCAATATTGTTGGATGGTACAGAATATGTGAAGGCTGTGTGTAGAAGACCATTCTGTCTCAAAGTTCTATAATGTCCTGGTAATTGGGGAAGTGGGAGAGACCTTTAAGAAGGGCTAGCAACCAATGTTGGTTTCACCAACTATGAACGCAAAGCAAATAATACAATATTGTTGCAAACATTATTCATTATTCTTAGAATCATAGAACTGAAGTGACTGCACAAGTTATCCAATCCAATCTTCTACTCGGCGCAGGTTGCACTCGATCATTTCTGATAAATGACCATTTGAATGTTTTCAATGATGAGAACTCAGCTGGTTGTGGAATTCTGGGAGTTGAACTCCACAAGTCTTAAAGTGGCCAAGTTTGGAGACCCTTCACCTAAAAAGTAAGGCCATTCTACAAAGATGCTGCATTATCATCTTTTCAAAGACCTAACCCAATACAGACTTCAAGCTGATAGGTCTGTAATTTCTTGGGTCCTCCTCCTTCCCCTTTCTGAAGATGGGAATGCTATTTGCTCACCTTTTGAAACCTTAGTAGTTTTCCAAAAATTTTCAAAGATTACTGATAAAGGCTCCTTCAGCACTGTCAAATGTAATTTACCTGGTCCTGTAGACTTTAAATTAACTAACTGCTGCCTTACCCTAGCCTATCTTCTGCCTTTTCCTCCCCCCAATAGCATAACTATGGTCAACTAAAGCTCAATTTCTCTTCTGGGAGAAGACGGGTGCAAAATTAAAAATCCTGCCTTCTCATCTTCACCTATTATTGCTTTATTCTTGCTTCCTCACAACAGACCTATCTCTTTGACTTTCCTTTTATTTCTAACCTACCCAAACATACTTGTGTACATACATTATGATTTATGTAAACTAAAGTGCATATAAAGGGAGTAGTTACTGCAATAATTTCTGGTAAAGTAACAGAGATCACAAATGGCTAACAGATTTTGTTAATCCATTTTAATTGGCTTTCCGGATAAACTGCTTGTAGACAGATGGACAGATTATGCTTACAGAGTATCAGACTATTAACACAAAGTCTTAGATTGGTACAATACTGTTATCACTGATTCAACTGATGTGGCACAGAACTCCATATATACTGTATAGATGGTTTGCTTTTTTCAGTTGTATCCTGAAAGTTTCTGCATTTTATACACTTGACAAACTCCAGTCTAAGAAAATAAAACTCTTGTTATAATTAACTAGCTTATTTGTGAAGGCTACTATTATATTTATGCCCCTTCTACCACCTAATAAATATATACATACAAGGGCTATTTGATTCAATTCCAAAAAAGGGCTTTAGAAAGCACAGGAGAGCAAATGGGGCACCTGCTTGCAACTCTTTAAAGCAGCTATATTTTCCCCTATCTCTTACAGGATATTCATCGAATCCTGAGAAAAGACATGAAGGTTTCAAAGAGCTGTAGGCAGGTGCTATGATCACAGAACTGGGTGTGTCAAAACATTTGTTGAAACTAAATCAAAAGGGCTGCATAATTCTAATAAATATATTCAGGAGTTTGACTTATAAAATACACCCCAGCAGATGGGCATTCAATCCAGGATTGAAATAAAGAACGAAAGAGGAAGACTCAGGAAAAGTATTCTTGTATCTAGTGCTGTCACTTAGATATTGAACTAATTCACAAAGACCTTTCAAAATACCATCTGGATTTGTGACCCAGCAAAACATTCATTCAATAGGCAATAAAATGTAGAGAGGTAATGTCAACAAGAAACTATGAATAGTGGTAACGTAGTCTAGTACATAAAATACTTGATTGCTTATGTATGT
Source organism: Protobothrops mucrosquamatus (assembly GCF_001527695.2). NCBI lineage: Eukaryota > Metazoa > Chordata > Lepidosauria > Squamata > Viperidae > Protobothrops > Protobothrops mucrosquamatus. Next base: position 58,007 of record NW_015388140.1, read on the forward strand.
GTATGTATGCATGTATGTAAGAGATATAAAAAAAATGAAAAAGTGGGATAAAGAAGAAGAAAGATATCTAAAGAAGCAACTCCCAATCTTCTTTGTAGGAGAAAACAGAACATATACAACAGAATAACAGAGTTGGAAGGGACGTTGGCGGTTTTCTAGTCCAATCCCCTGATCAAGCAGGAGACCTTATACCATTTCAGACAAATGGTTGTCCAATCTCTCCTTAAAAATCTCCAGTGATTGAGCACCCACAACTTCTGAAGGCAAACAAATTACTAGCATGATTATTCACCATTTCCAGCCTCTGAAATTATATATTTTGGATCCCATTTTTGTCCATTTGCAGCAAAAAGTCCATAAGGGGTTTCCACTCTTTTATAAAAAATAATTATTGTTGTTCCTTCTTTAATTAGACAAGTCAATTTAGCCATTTCAGCCACTTCTACTCTCCTCACATTCCTCTCCTCCATTTATATAGGAACCTAGTAAAAATAAAATTTAAAAAAATACCACTGGTCCCTATATTTGTTTAAAACTTTTATAGTCCAAGCTTTTAATGTGCTTTTTGCTGCAAGTTAATTCCTGAAGATTTTTTCTGTTCTTTTTCTGTTAAACACAGAAGGTCCAGTTAAACTGTTACTCCCGAGAATACTTTAGTTTTTAAATAGTTACCATCTAAAGTGCTTAAGAAAGTGGGATTTGGTATCTATTAAAGCAGGGGTGTCAAACTGCCGGCCCACGGGCCGGATGCATCACAACGAAACCGCGCCCACCCCATTGCCAGCAATGGGAAAAGTTGCAATACATCGCAACACATCACATGATGTCACAAGTTTGACACCCCTGTATTAAAGGCTCCATTGAGGCTGCAAATCACATCTTCCTTGGCTCCATGTACTTTTTACTCATGAGGTGCCTGCAGAATCCTTTGGTTGCTGCAGGCTTCCTCATAAGGAATTGCCATCCAGAGCACACATGAGCATTTTTTTTAGCTTTTCTTTGTCTGAAGAAATTTTGTAGGAACAACCACGCCGGCAGGCAGAATTCCATCTTTAGCATCCATATGCTTTCAGAGATGCATCTATCCAGGATTTTTCTCACCTGGAAGTCCCCAGGTGATAAAGTCGTCGTATCTGATGTCATTTGTATTGATGAAACAGTATGGTCCAATTATAAATCCTCAATATTGAGAATAATGCTCTACGATATTTTCTTGGATAAAAACTGGACAGGTAGTCCTCACTTAATTATCATAATTAGGACCAGCAACCCTGTTGCTAAGCAACATAGTCTTTAAGAAAGACATCAGGTGATTGTGACTTGTAATTTTATTGTTGGCTTCTTCATTGTGCTTGTTGGAAGCTGGCTATGAAGTTTACAATTGGAGATCCCATAACCACAGGATGCTGTATAACAGTTACAAGGGCAGGGACTGATCATAAAGTTACTTTTTCAGCACCATCATAATTTTGAAGAGTCATTAAATAGGGCAGTCATTAAGCAAGGAATACCTGAAGTAATCATTTGCTTGATATCAATAAATGTAGGAAAGAGACTGGCAGAGCCAGGGGGAGGAGTTAAACTAGGCCTCAGTTTAGAATCATTTTGTAGCCACAAGCAAACTAAATCCAACCCCCCCCCCCTTGAACGCCATTAACACTTATTTAGTTCTGTCCAGGTGCTAACTCTTAATATGAGGAGATTCCTATGTATAGGCTGTAGTAATAAATCACTTAATTGGAACCTTTACATGTGGATCTGGTTTTTTCATGCTTAACAATAAATAAAGCACATCCTATTTCATTTCGTCATACCTAAATGGTTTCATACTTTGCCCCCGCAAACAAAAGCAAAAAAAAAAAAATCTCCCTCCTTCTTTTAAATATGAACCCGACAAAACGACTATGTCAGTATATAATATGGATAATCTTGCCATCGCTAGGTATGACTGAATTGCTTTTGACATTAACTGCATTTATCAACCAAGCATAAACCTTAGAACAGGGGTCCTCAACCTTGGCAACTTTAAGACTTGTGGACTTCAACTCCCAGAATTCCTCAGCCAGCAAAGCTGGCTGAGGAATTCTGGGAGTTGAAGTCCACAAGTCTTAAAGTTGCCAAGGTTGGAGACCCCTGCCTTAGAATGAATTTAAAATTGTGCAGAGGGTTCTACAGTGTTACGTCTAAGCTTGGTAAACCGCAAAATGCTAAGGAGTGTCCAGCTCCACATCCAATTGAAAGCAGCTCTGCAGAACGAAGAGCCCCCACAGGCTGAGGAAGACAAACATTTTCTTCTGTTTCATTGCCACACATGCCGTGCTCGTTCCATCCCCAGGAAAAACACTGATTACCTAAGCGAGAAGAAAATAATAATAATAATAATCAGCATATTAAAAGCAGCCAGGGAAACATCGTAACATCCAAAATCCTAATGAATCGTATTTAGCAAAGAGCACTAACCTTGCTGAGTGCCGTCCTAAAAAAAAAAAAAAAATGAAGAAAAAGAAGGTGTACAGGTAGTCCTCAACTTACAACTATTCATTTGAGTGACCATTCGAAGTTACGTCAACATTGAAAAAAGTAACTGATGACTGTTTTTCACACTTACGATCATTGCAGCATTCCCCCATGGTCACATGATCAAAATTCAGCCGCTTGGCAACTGGTTCATATTTATGACGGCTGCAGTGTCCCGGGGTCATGTGACCCCCATTTGTGCCCTTCTGACAAGCAAAGACAATAGGGAAGCCAAATTCACTTAACAACCGTGTTACTAACAACAACTGCCGTGATTCACTCAACAACTGTGGCAAGAAAGGTCATAAAATGGGGCAAAACTCACTTGACAACTGTCTTACTTAGCAGCAGAAATTTTGGGCTCAATTGTGGTCATAAGTTGAGGACTACCTATACCAATTTATAGGCCTTCACAGGGATTAAAAATTACGATGTAGGGACTGCATTGTGGATCATTCGTAATAGTTCAGTTAAAAAGAGAATAATGGTGAGAATAACCAACGCTGTGGTGAGAATAATAATAATTGCAATCCAATTTTGCTCACATAACATTTCACTATTTTCCATGATATCTTCTCTATCCTTTGTCAGATCAAGAACCAAGATTGATTGTTAGTGGTATTTAGAGATAGAAATTCCGTATGAAATTCTCAAACACTTAAAATAATCTGATGCCAAAGGGAACTCTTTGTCTGAACAGAAGCAATTTGCTTGTGGGAGAATTATTTCAACTATTCTAATGCTCTTTTTGGCACTTACCATCGAAGAAAAATACAAATAAAGTGTTTCTTTTTTTAAAAAAAAAAATTCATTAAAGTATCTACATGACAGTTAGTATTGAATAGATTTCTCCAGGGAAGAAACTTCAGCTGAATAATAAAAACCAAATTTCTAACAGCATCTTGGGGAGTGCTTCAACCACCAGGGAGGCAATATCTTTTATCATTACAAGAAGCAGCTTTGTTTACATCAGCTGTCTTTGTGAAAAAGAAGATCTTTATAGCAGTATTTCTCAACCTCATCAACTTTTAAGATGTGTGGACTTCACCTCCCAGAATTCCCCAGGCAACATGTAGGCTAAGGAATTCTGGGAGTTAAAGTCCACACATCTTAAAGTTAATGTAGTGGAGAAACTTTGTTTCATAGAGGTTATGAGGAGCTCCATTCTGAAAACAATGCAGAGCAGACTGCAATTTCCCAGTATTTTATAAAAGGTTTCTTGAATTTTGACAGTGAAAATCTCAAGTCACATGTGAAAAGAAAAAAATCTCTAATGAGGCTTAGGGACATATACTTTTGACCAAGAAAATTCATTGTCAGTCTTGCCAAAAATATAAAAAACCTAAGGGAAAAAAATAATATAAGACAGTTGTGGAAAGAATCCCCTTGATTCTACTTTATTTTCCAGAATTGTTATGGCTATAGCTGGTTTTTTCCAAAGTCAGCAAGAAGAAATCAGTATATACTTGTGATTTCAGACTGTAGTACTAAATGCCCAGAGGCAAACTCCTAGTACACAGTCACAGCAAAAAGATATTGCTAATGAATTACTCAAGTGTACGATAGTAAGGAAGTCCCTGATGAAATTTTCATGGATCAAACCCCAATCCATCCAGTTTGTTAAAGCATTTGTACATACACTTGGATTCAGGTCTTTAAAGTTGAATGTATGTTGTATAGGACAAAACCAACAGCATTCTTGTCATGGATGGACCAGTGAAATTCCAGATCCAAAGACCAAGTGGACAGTATTGTCACACAAAGGAGGAAATGGCATAAACTCCTATGACAGTGGTGGTGAACCTATGGCACGCGTGCCAGAGGCGGCACTCAGAGCCCTCTCTGTTGGCACGTGTGCCAGTGCCTCCAGCAGCAGGTCCATCAGGCCACCACTGCCACCCGGAGCAGGAGCCCCACCCAGCACAAAGGAGGCGAGGTGGCCAACTAGCAAGCTCGAGTAGAGGTGGTAGAGCAGAAGTCACCAACTATTGTCGATTGATGGACTGGAAGAAAAGGGAGGGGGAAGCATTTTACATGCGTGCATGCGCACACGGGGCTGCGAGCATCAACACACTGCAAATGGGGTGGGGCTAGTGCCTGCATGATACTCACTAGCCCTGCCCCGTTCTTATGTGGTGCAGCACCTTGTATCTGCACCCCGTGGCGCCGCGGTGGCCATTTTTGCACCTTGCAGCATGGTGGCCCATTTTTGTGCCCCCGGGTTTTGCGTGCCAGAGGCAGCACTCAGAGGAGCCTCCCTGACCCCCCCCCCCAGGGCACCACAATGCTGATGCGGCCCTGGCACTTTGCAATAAATAAGTGGGTTTGGGGTTGTGGTTTGGGCACTCAGTCTCTAAAAGGTTCGCCATCACTGTCCTATGACATACCATAGGAGAATTTTAAACTTGTGCAAGACACCAAGGAATGTCATTATATTAAAGCTGCAATGAAATTTCTAGAGGTGTTGCTTTTGTTGATATTCAGGAATGTAAATTGCAAACTAAGTTGTAAGGGCCATTTACTCTGATCCAGAGAATGGGATCTTTTTAACTACAAAACAGACTTAGGAATGAAAGAACTACGTCTATCTTACAAACTACTGGAGAAGATGGGTTGAGAGAAAAGAATTCATTATTTCATAAGTAGCTCACAATTCAAAAAAGTTAGCAAAGCAATTGTATACTTCCTTGTGAGTCGTATAGAAATGATTTTATTTTCATAAATAGAAAAAGCAGAAGTATCGCTAGAAGAATTGGAAGAATTAGCAACTAAATCAGGCACTACAGAATTAGTAGAGTGCATGGATATGATAGGCCCAAAACCAATAAAGCAAAACCTTAAAGCATTCCACAAAGAGTCAGAAACACATTGCAGAAGAAAGTACAGAACATACAAAACGAAGTGCAGTTAGGTGCCATTGATCGTGTGCATGTCACATGTATTACTAAGTCCCAAGCAAATGGTGAAGTTAGATTTTCTGCCAATTGAGCTCAATCAAGTTTGACAGTTATCCTATGCCATAATTATCTCATAATCAGTTACAATGGGGCAAAATACTTATTTGCTATAAATTTATGTAAGGGATAGTTGTGAGTTCCCTTCAAAGAAGTCTTCAAAGGAAAAATATATTTTGCTGCACCTTTTATTTATTTATTGAGCATATGATGATGGTACATTAAGCCAGGAATCTACAATGTTAATGCAGAGTAGTAGTTTGGTTGCCTAAGATTGGTAGTTCATTCAGTTCATGCTTGCATGATATCTAGGGTGCAACACGGGGGTGAACTAGTTCCAAACGCAAAGCAGCTAATGGTGTTCTACAGGACAGTCAGTATCATCGGGGGCTTTTTTCTCTGCTGGTTTTTGCCTCAAGTTGGGCAGATCTGGCATGGGTTGGTTTCTTGCCTTCACTGTTAGTCCCATTGGGGTGGTACCTATTTATCTACTTGCATTTGCATGCTTTCAGACTGCTAGATTGGCAGAAGCTGAGGCAAGTGACAGAAGCTCACTCTGTCATGCAGTGTTAGGCTCAAACTGCTGGTGCAGGGAATCGGCCTTCTCTAGCCAACAAATCCAGCATCATTAAGCTGCTGGGCCAGCGTGACTCTCTGCACGTGAAGGACTATAGTTTGTAAAAATGCCTTTCAGCTGTAAATGGAGCTCCTCCAACCTTCCAGAGATTCATGGACAACATACTTCCAGACCAGGGAAAATACTGGGAAGCTCACCTGGATGATATTTATTTAAAGCTCTATCAGGGAAGAACATGTGCAGTAGTTAAAAGATGTTATATCCAGTTTCAATGCAGGAGGCATAAATATCAATTCAGCTAAATGTCACCTGGGGTTTTCTAAACTGCATTACTTAAGTTACATAGTTGAGCAGCAAAATATTAAGTCATAAGGAAAAAAAAATATGCAAGCTATTCAACAGATGCATCTTCTATGAACAAACCAAGATCATTCCTAGGATATTTGGAATATTATGGAATATCTCGTTTTTCCACCAACACAAAAGCCTCATAGACATCTGTGTGTGGCAATTTTTTTTTCAACAGTTAAAAACTGCTTTATATCCTCTCTTAAGAGGTCAGATTTTAACCTTCCATTTATTTTGCATGGTGATACCTCTGATATGATCAGAGGAGTTGTGTTAATGCAAAAGATTAATGATGATAGGCATCCAATTTTATATCTTTCAAGAAAGTACTTACCAAGAGGGAAAGACTATTGTCAGCCTTATAAGGTAGGTCAGACTAACAAACCAATCCCATTAGGTCTAATTGTTTTTTATTTGAAAAAACAATCTCAACAGAAGACACCTCCTCACTTTATCTTCATGTGAATTCAGAAGCGTCCTGTCTGAGGCATTTTCTCAAATTACAGAGAAACCTATGCTAGCGGAAGCTTTATAGTTTACCTGTAGGGTATGAATTCAGTACAATGACAGACAACCAACTAATAGTTTGATTAGGAAAAAAAATGAAACTTCCTAATAAAAGACTTCCACGTTATTATTTGATCTTTCAATGATTAAATGTGTCATGCAGCAATAGGCAGAAAACCAGCACCAAGCTATACTTCCTGTCTATCTTCATAGGAAACTGATCCAGAGACAGCTATCTGTACACTGTGTATCCCTGACACCCTGTGAAAGTCCCAGTCCTTTTCATAAAAGAGGAGGGTCCTATGTTCCACCATGGCATCTTATTGACCCTTCACCTATCCTTACCCAAACAAAAGAGTTTGTTTTCACTTTGCTGATACAGAGATTACAGTCTCTCGTGGAAAAGCTCTCGTAGATGGTGGGCTACACCAGTAAAAGATGCCATGCTCACATTAGAGGTGGAATGAAACCCAATTAGGAAAGAGAAGAAAGTTGGAAATGGAGATAATGGCTTGTGGCTCAAATGGCTGAAATGGCTGAGTTGCTGGTTTTAGTAAAACCCAATATGGTCTGGTAAACCTGGTTTACCTGACTGGTTCTTAGGCAGCTAAAAAAAATGCTGGAAAGAATTGTTTGGGCATGATCCAAAGAAGCATGCTGCAGAGGAGGAGATGATGGAGTTGAAGATGGCAGAAAAGCTTATGATCAAGAGTTTACCTATCATGGAGAAAAGAAGGCACGAGATAACAAGTTGTTAATCTGATTGGTGGAGGATGCTGCCAATATAACTATAAGCTAACCCTAGTTTCAAATATTTTAGTATTTAGAAATATACAGAAGGTGGGTATGTGCAAGGTGCATATATATCTTAAGTTCATATTGTAACCTGCTGCATGATTTGTGTTTAAAATGGCTCTGCGCTAGAAGTTAGAGTTGAGAGGGGAAAATGCTCATTTAATATAACTGCAATAGACTCTGCCAGTTGGGAGGAGAAAATTGTTCACAAAGAATGCAAAGCAATTAGTGAAACTGCATGACTGTTCTAATAAAGTTTGGCTGAAATTGCTTTCTACCATCTTTTAAGTGAATAATAAAAGGGGGGAAAACACTGGAAAACGGTGCGGCAGTGCCTCTTTCAATCAAATCCCTTCAACCCATGTGCGGATCCCATGGCACATTGCCTATAGAAAGGGCACTCACACAGATGTGACCCAGTTTTAATTAAACTGCTATGTCCCCTATTATTAAACCTTTTGTCCAATTTTCTGTCCTGATAAGTTATATAATTGTGTTTGATGAACACTTTAGCTGATGAAATTGATCAGTTGATTGATGTATTATTTTTGCTATTATGAATATTTTATTGTACTAAAAATACCACTTCCATATACTTTATCCTTGGCCCTCAACAATTCACTTCAACACATTCAGGAAAGAGAATCTTCACTCCTTCATTCCTTAGGAACACCTGTTTTCTTCCTTTGAGACAACCCTGACTTGGATGACTGAGAATCTCTACAGAGATTCTGGAAATGGCCATTTGAATGAGTTACACTTAGTCCCCAACTTATGGCCAGAATTGGGACCAGAATTTCCATCGCTAAATAAGGCGGTTATTAAATGAATCATGCCCAATTTTATAATTTCTTTTTTACCATGGTTGTTAAGCAAATCATTGCTGTTAAGTGTATCATGCTGTCTTTTAGCAATTTTGGCTTTCCCCATTGATTTTGCTTGTCAGAAGGTGGCTGGAAAAGTCACAAACAGCAATTACATGACCCTGGGAGGCTGCAACCATTATAAATACATGCCAGTTGCCAAAGCACCCAAATTATGATCATATGACCATGGGGATGCTGTGAAGGTCATAAGTGCAAGGACCTGCTGCAAGTCACTTTTTTCAATGCCCTTGTAACTGAGATCAATTACTAAATGAATGGTTGTAAGTCAAGGACTAGCTATAAAAGCAGAATTAACCATTTATAGATCTTTAGTTTGTGGTGTACCTGCGTTCCTCTTCTAGCAGACTCTATGTTTGCAATTATTTCCCAATATTTTTAGTGTGGAGTCTAAATCTTTTTTCTTTGCCCGGGCATTTCAAATGGGAAAACAATCATCCTTTATTTGTAGGTTTCAAAGTTAAGCCAAAGGAAAGTTAGAATGGGATTCTATTACTTATTTATAATTTATTTATAAATTTTATTTGCCACCCATCTCGTATCCAATGACTCTTCTATAAGTTTTCATACGAGAAATTAATGACTAATATCCAGAAGGATAAAGATACACAAGAATCCACAATAGAACATTCTTCAAAGACAGCAGGTATCTTGTCTGGCAGAGCAATCCTTTGAAGTGAGCTAGTCCCACATTACGGTCATTTTGCGATTGATCTGGAAGACCCTGTAACCATTTTGTGAAAGTGCTCACAAAACACGTTCAAAATACCAAATATGCTCCCCGGCCTCCGCAACAAGATGAAAAGGTTTGGGGAAAATATTGTGAATCATAAATAAAAATATCATCCATCAAGTGATTGATGGATCTTCATTTCTTTGAAGCAAAAAACAATCTATTACCCATGCATGAAAATGAATATTGGAGAAATTCCTTCTAACTATGGTGTGGCTTAACATCACAAATGATGAAATGTTAGAAGAGAGTAAGATGTTAATGTTTTACAGGATGCTAAGTTTCAACGGATCTTCCTGAGCTCATTTGTTATTCAGCTGTTATGTGGCAAATAAGAATAACCACACGAACACTGCCTTCAGATGCAAAAGGGACCATTTGTGATGTAACTTAGTGTGCTCTGTACTTGGTAAGAGACACTTTCTCTTTTTCGTGTGTGTGTGTCTCTCCTTCTCATATCAGGTGATTCAGCAGTTTATTTTCTTTTGGCTGTACATCTGAAACCAGAAGTGAGAATATCGACATAGAATGATAAAAGCTATTCTTACATTCTAACAGGGGTAGTTTTGCATGTCAGAAATTCAGTGAGAAAACATGTCCTCTTTTCCTAAGTTTATGCTGCTGATTTGAACAAGCAGAGGATAGGCATTAGGACATGCATGTCCAATCTTTCGTCTTGCCTGGTCTGCGATGAGTGAAGAGGAATTGTCCTGGGCTGCATATATAGTTAACGTATATAAATAACAAACCTTTTATTTTTTTTTATATAAATCCTGTGAGGCTGTATTATAAGCTCTCCAGGGCTGCATGTGGTCTATGGGCCACGGGTTGGACATGCCTGCATTAGGATCTCAGAATTTGGCTGCTTAAATAATTGTTAAACCAACCAGACAAAGGTCTCCCTAGTTGTAAACTGGGACAATAATTGTCAACCTCCAGCTCAAATGTCCAAATTTTATTCAGGATTACTTTCATTTCATTTCATAACTCTACCCTTAGACAGACTGAGTTCATAAAAGTTTCTCAATTTTAATGCAACTAGTTACAGCTGCATCCTCTTCTTGCTTGCCTAAATTGGTTTATATTTTTCCCAGGGTTTAAAAAACGTATTTAAGTACAGCATAAATATCTATCAGTTTTACATGACCACCAGCACCCTGATTTAAGAATTGTAAAAAATACTTTTCAAGCTAAAAATCAAGGGAAATGATTAACCCACACAATTCAGAATTCCCTGTCATATAATATGATAACGAAACAATAAGCAAGATTGAAAGAAGGAGAAGCAGGAATGAGCTGCATTACTTGCAGTGCTGCACTTTGGCTAACCCAAAGATCAGAATAATTTTGAATACAGCAGAAGATCAAAGGGCTAAAATTACAGAAGTTTTTTTTTTTGTCTCTTGAAATAATTATGTTTGTGAATGTAAGTGCACGGAAGGTGCAAGAAATCTGCTCTGCCAGTGTATCTTCAGCTGAGGTTCTGAATATAATGTTAATGACAGTTTTTAATACAGAACAGTTCACTGGAAGATAACACTAGACAGCAGGCATTGATTCTGTCAGCTTGTTGGAAACCCACAGCTATTCTCGTGCTTTTTAAGAGCACATCATATCTGAAATAGCAAATTACTTCCTTTTACCCAGAAATCTAAGTCTAAAAAATAAACAGCCTTTTTGTCTAAAAAATTAGTTTTCCAGGAGACAAGATATTTCTCTCCCCCCCCCTTTTCTTTCTTAAGTGCCACTACAGCCCATTTTCCTGTGCAAAGACTTAGAAATGGAAAGATGCTCAATTGTTAACATAATTCTGCTGAATCTAATACCCCTGCAGCATACTTGCTATTTTGAAAGGACAGAGATGCTGGGTTGCTATAGAAACAAGGCGGCAAGTCTTTAGATTGCTCATCCCTGAAGAGCAACCCTGTCAATATATTTAAAGACTGCACATAAAAATGTAAGCAGCAACAAAAAAGTAAAAGAAATTTTGAACAATTGTTTAATACTAGCCCTTCAGTTTAGACACTGTCATGCTCTTTTTTTATGGGCCACCCAAAACAATGTCTTTCAATAGTCTCTAAAGTATGAATGAAAATCATCAAGCTTGCAGTAATATCCAGTTTAGCTACTTAAAGAGACGCATGCGCGCAACGTAAGGTATCAGTTCTTACATGCAAACATACCTACAAGCTCTTCCTTTTCATGGTAATCAATGTTGTGCTTGGTGCAAAGAGGGAGTAAGAAACAATAAGCCAAAAGGTTAAATAAATGAAAGGAACACAGGCAAAACTACTTTATATTATTTGCTATGCTTCTGTATACTTTACTATCTTTGCAAACCATCCTTCTCCCACATTCATACAACAGTTTGCACACTACCTTTTGTGTCTTTAAAGTTCTTACACTTCTTTTTTTTCAGAATATCATCAACTTAATTCAACCACAACTTGGAGTGGTCTTCCTTTTGATCCATTTATTCTTTTTCATATATTTGTTTTTCAGCTTGTTCCTCATCTATTATCTTTAGATAATCAAACAACCTCAAATACTTTTCCATACTAGTTGTCCACTTTTGTATTCAGTTCACATGTATTCAGCATCCATTCATTTTTGGCCCTGTCTCATTTCGGTTTTTCACACTTTTTAAAGTACCCCATCCCACTGTATTCAATTTATTATGTTCATCTTTATATACCTGACTGTCATTTCCATACAACAAAGCAGGCAGACACATGCTCTTATATTTTTGCTTCTTTTGACAAAACAGTCAGTCCTTGCACTAGACCAAATACTACCTTCTGTATCTCATTTTTTTCCCATTCATCTTCCCATATTTAATTCACATTCTACCACATTCTACCCATTTCCTCTATTTTTTTTTATTTAGAATTTGCAATCGTTCACTTTGTCAAGCACAACTATCTTGGTTCTCAAAACATTAATTCTCTGATCCATATTTACTGAAAAATCGTTTGGATTTTCAGCCAACATAAGACACCTCTAATGTTACTCCCAGAATTCCATGTATATTTGTTCAAAAATTCATTAAGCAACCAAAGTGGCATCACACATCTTTACTACTCAATACTGAACCATTTACAAAGTATTCCTTTTATTCTTACACATGCATTGTTATATAATTAATCATGAAAGCCAGTTCGTTGACTTTGAGCCAGCCAGTCTCTCTCAGCCCATCCCACCTCATGGGATGGCTACTGAGGAGAAAATAGGAGGTGGAAATATTAGGTATATCTGCCACCTTGACAGAAAAGATGACCAGCTCTTTAACAAAATATGGCTCTGGAAACTGGAGTTCCAGTCTTCTTTGTAGCCAAAAAGAACTACTTGCAAGGCAAAAAAAGTCAGAGACCAAAGTAAAAGGGTTGGTTCCATAGGAAATTGGTGAACTAATATAAACACATAGCATTTTAGGCTGCTTCCCCAAATGCATCAACATGTCCTACATTGCCTGAAATTTTAGGTGAGGCAGTGGTGAGCTAAGACATCTCCAGAGGATGGCCAATGGTTTGGCAATGACCTTGGTCCAACCGAACCCCTCCGGACAAAAAGAGGACAAGACACTGTCTGCTCCTTATGAAGAGACCATGGAAAGCAGACAACTCACAAGTCTGAACTACAGAAGATGAGAGAAGCCATTAAGCTCTCAACTAAGGCAGAATCTTTAAGGACTCTTTTTTAAACACCCTCACTTTTGAAATCTGTTTAATTTAGTTTGCCTGCATCTAATCCCTGAAGGTACAGGAACATGATATACGAAGGGGCAGCTAACAAAGATGGGACTTCATCTCAAATTTCGATAATTCATTTTAATGGTTACAGACCCCCACTGAGCGAGAATGACAGAACGACGATAGGGAACAGCTGTACAGTGGAGATCTTGGTAACAGGATAGCTAAGTCATAACACTGTTACATATCTTTTTCCACAGAAAAAGCAAACTGTTCCCTGGAGAGGAGGAATACAAGGATCCTGTTAAGGTCTTCCATTCTACCCATGTGAACGTTCAACATTTTCTGCAATAGAAATGTGCCAATGGTTAAAACTTTCTGCAATTGTAGCAAAAACTCTCTGGAGAGCGGCAGCTTAATTGCTTCATATTATCTCCCCTTTTTTAAAAAAATCATTAATGATATGTATTATTAGGTTAAATCTTCATTTTCTAAAAAGGAAATAAAGTAGCAGTTTAATGCATTAATACATCTTTGCAGTCTGCTATTCCATGCAGGCTACAGAGATTAAAAGACAATTTGCAACAGATAAGAACATTCCTGCCTACCATAAAAAATAGGTGTCACCGGAGAAAGCAAAATATAATATACAACATACAATCACAGAAAAAACTTGCCTATAAATAAAAATAAATATGTAAAAACAAAAATAACAGAAAACAGGGCTGACATAACCACAAGTGAGAGTGGCAAATGAATTAAGAGACATTCCCTTACATATCTACAGGATAAATGTAAAGGTATATCTTCTCCATGGCAACATAACTGTCTCGAGAATAAGACATCATTTCTAAAAAAAAAAGTTAAACAAACTTCAGCTCTTGTGTTATTATATTAATAACAACATTTTAAAATAGAAAATAGTGACCCAAGAGAAGTTAAATATCTTTCTTTTTAAAATATGTATATTTTTTTATTCTTATCCAAGATGAAAAAAATGTAACTGTTATCAGCAAATACATCTTTTAGCAGCGGAAGCAGACTTCAGCAAAAACCAAGGAATATCAATTGTTTGTTTGTTTATTTATTTATTTGGATGCCATCTGACTCCAACCAACTCTGAGTAGCTGCCAACATTAAAATAATATTAAAAACTACAAAAAAAGAACAGATTAGTTACAAAATAATCACAAGATGGCAATCCAACAACAAAAAAAGCATAAAACCTCACAAACCTCAGGGATAGTCCCATCCACCCAATGGCAAGGCCTGTGCAAATAGCCAGATCTTTAAGGGTTTGGGGAACATCATCAGGTTAGGAGCCATATAGATCTCAGAAGACCTCACTGCAGAGAAGTTTATAGGACTCTAAATTATAGAATGTAGCTGTTTACAGATCTCTCAACTATGTTGCCCCAATTCATTCCCCTCTGCCCCAAAATCATTTGCACTTCATGTGTAAGGATGTGTAAGGAAGCAAGACCAGGGCAGTCCTTGTTATCATCACTACAGTACAGTATGTCGTGCCAGTGCCACCACGCAGGCAGGCCACGCATCGCATCACACCGTCGTGCCAGTGCCACCACTTGCGGCAGGAGGCCATGCATCGCATCGTGCTGGTGCTGCTTGTGGCAGGAGGCCGCATGGCGCATTGCACCAGTGCCGCCACTCATAAGCACCACAGCACAATATGCCATGCTGGCTCCTGCCATGAGTGGTGGCACTGGCATGCTGCACCGTGCAGCTTCCTGCCACAAGCAGTTGCAGAAGTCAAGCAGTGGCACGACAGGTGTCAGGTTGTGGGACACCTGGCTGCAGCAGCTCCACTCCCACCCCCACCCTAGTGTGTGCCTCGCCCCAAAACTAGGGCTTATTTTGGGGGTAGGGCTTATATTAGGTGCATGTGCAAAAATCAAGCTAGGACTTATATTCGGGATAGGTCTTATTTTTGGGGAAACACGATAGATAGGTAGGTAGGTAGGTAGGTAGGTAGGTAGGTAGGTAGGTAGGTAGATAGATAGATAGATAGATAGATAGATAGATAGATAGATAGATAGATAGATAGATAGATAGATAGATAGATAGATAGATAGATAGATAGATAGATAGATAGATATGTAATAATGGCATGACATTAGATCATAATAGACAGTAGAGAATCACAGTATCTGGTGTCATAAGAATTGTATCTATAGATGCCTTCTGTTCAGGAGCTCGAGACAAAACTCTTTTTCCTCCTTCCTCACCTCAGACCTGTGGACTTAGAAAAAGTGACCAGCGTGCTTCCATATTTAGAGTGGACTAGAACATGGGTCTCCTCATTCCTATGTCAATTCCTTAACCACCACATCACATTGCCTCTCGGTCATAGCCTCCTTTTCCTTCTGGATGTTTTCCAGTTACCGGTATATAGACTTCAGCTTTCACAGCCATGAGCCAATGCGATCAACCAAAAGCAACAATACATAACAAGAGCCTGACATCATAAAAGAAGCATCAGAAGGTGGCCTTTGGTTACAGAGAGCAGTAAAATAAGATTTGATTTTTCAGTATTAATTAGAAAAATGAAAGACTATTACAAAGAATATTACAAGAATATTACATGTTGTTTGATATTTATCAAACGACCGAATGGCAAGCCAAGAGCTTATTTTTGCAGATTACCTTTTTTCAGGATTGAAGATCAAAGGGAGAACAAATAATAACTTCACTGACAGAGCTTCACTTTTCTGGAGAACGCTTTTCTCATTAAACAGTACTAAAAAAAAGCAATTCTAACTACTTCTCTCCCAGCCCAACAACAGCGTGCTTTTTCCCTTGGAGCATTCTGACATTTTCTGTGGCCTGCTTAGACACAGGCAGTCTGAGTAAAATATAGGAAAGAACACCAATTGCCTCTCTCCTCTTGCTGTTTCTATTTATTCCCACTGTGTGGAAAGAAATAAATTGACTCTAGGCCTGTAGAATATAAAATATTTAACCAGGCACAGCTTGCGGGGGAAGATGGGGAGGACTTTGGATGCTGCCAGACCCCCCTCCTCACGTGTCTCCATTCAGGCCTGTCTCTAGTGAAGAATTCCTGATTTTCAAAGCAGTCTGCTTCAAAGACTAGGAGAGGTAAAAGATGGATCTGATAATACCCATCTGTTGCTGGTAGTGGTGGTGTTACTATTATTTCTAGTGCAAGAATGGAGTCTAGATGAATTGTACAGCCTGAGGTGCATCCCAAAGATATTTTATTTGACACTCCCATTTTGTTTTCCCTTCACGACAGTCACAAGAGTGGGGGGAAAGAAATTCTTCTTTTTAGAAGAGACCCTATAAGAAATACCTAGCAAACAAAACTATATTACACAAATCTATGCTATGATGGCCCTGCAACTCAGACTATTCTATATTTAGACTTGCTATGATGAGTCAGACTCATTCCCAAGGGGAAATACTGCCTGCGATAGAATTAAATGGAACACAAGAAATAAAAATGACAAAAAGAATCTGTCAAGTAAGATGCTAGCAGAAATCCCTACTTGTATATGCATTAGTATTGTAAATGCATATACTAATCTGGGTTAAGGGAAACAGGACTGTGTTTGCCAAAAGCATCTAAAACCATCAGCTCTACCAGTCCCTTATTCTGGAGGGTTCACTAACTAGCCCTGAACATCAAATTATTTTTTTAAAAAGGGTCCCAAATAAGATCACCGTCTATGAGACAAAATATTTAGTTGTTTGTGTAACAGCCTTTTAATTTAGCCAATGAAATCACAGCTCAGAGGTAAGTTTGTCTGTCTGGAATAGGGATTTCTTATATGATATGGATCTCCTTTACTAAGTACCCTTTTTAAAAAAAATTACAGTATGAAGCAAAACTGTTCTTGTGTTGTGCCATTTGTATATAAAGGGGGCTTTCTCTCCCTCCCTCCCTCCTTCCCTCCCTCCCTCTGTACCTATACAAACATAGCATTTTCAGGATATTAATCCAGCCCTAGCACACACCAAAAAATGTAGTCCAGATCACAAAATTGTATTAAGAAAAATCTAGGAACTTTGAAGAATTGCCTTATCAAATGTGGAAGGTACAATTCCGACGAAATTATTTTAAGAAATGTTGGGAAAGAAATGAAGTAGGGTCAAGGATGGGCAATTTAAAACTTACAAGGCTTGAGAGAGAATGTTGGAACACAGAGAAAATAAAATGTTAGTCTCTTGGGTGTAGGGATTAATCATATTTGCTCGCTTGGGAAACAGAATACTTATTTATTTATCAGCATTATTTCTGGAGGGCAACCCAGTGTAATCCGTTTCAGAAAAAGACTACAACAAAACCCATGCTGTACCTTGACAACTAGCAAATAAATGCTTTTCTACATGTTACATAATTCAAGAAAGCTTATCTGATAATATATATTTAATAATAATAATGATAAAGTTGGAAGGGACCTCGGAGGTCATCTAGTCCAACCTCCTGCTCAGGCAGGAAACCCTATACCATTTCGGACAAATGGCTGTCCAGTTTCTTCTTAAAAACCTCCAGTGTTGGCGCATTCACCGCTTCTGGAGGCAGGTTGTTTTATTTTTCTCTTAATAAAAGACAGTAAAAGAAATCACCTCTACTCACTAGGAAAACCACATTTCTATGATTATAAATCAAAAGAATGGAAATTATTTAAAATATAGGCAACTGCAACCTGGGATCAAGTAACTATCTGAAATTCTTCCAGCTGCAGCTTTGTAACACGGAAAGAGCAGTTTTGGGTGCCCACAGCCACCCTATATTTAAGCTATGCAATGATCAGTCACAAGAAAATCTATCTCTG
This sequence comes from Protobothrops mucrosquamatus, assembly GCF_001527695.2. Taxonomy (NCBI): domain Eukaryota; kingdom Metazoa; phylum Chordata; class Lepidosauria; order Squamata; family Viperidae; genus Protobothrops; species Protobothrops mucrosquamatus. The sequence continues at coordinate 75,828 of NW_015388140.1, forward strand.
AGCCTAAAACGAGATGCTTTGACATCTCAGAATCTTGTAGTAACATGAATTCAGAACAGATGCATGCTTTGGAAAAGATTGCTCCCAATGGTCAAAGAATTGTTGGCTTGTTGCAAGCAAATTAATGAGTTCTTTTGTAGACAAACAGATACCGTTTGAGTCAGTTTTGACTGCTGGCAACTGTCTAGACCAGGGGTAGTCAACCTTGGCTCTTTTATGATTCGTGGACTTCAACTCCCAGAATTCCTGAGCCAGCCATGCTGAGGGGAAAGAGAGAGGTTTCCAAGCTGAGCCATGCTGGCTCAGGAATTCTGGGAGTTGAAGTCCACGAGTCATAAAAGAGCCAAGGTTGACTACCCCTGGTCTAGACTATTTCTTCTTGTTTTCTTGGAAAGATTTCAGAAGTTGCTTGCCATTGCCTCCATCTCAGAGCTGAGAGAGAGTGACTGGCCCAAAGTCACCTAGTTGGCTTCATGCCTAAAGTGGAACTGGAACTCACACTCTCCCGGTTTCTATCCTGATGGCTTAACTACTACACCAAGCTGGCTCCCTGCAGAATGCAGATGGAGTGTATTCTTGTTGAGAATAAAGTCTACTGGTTTCTATTCAGAAATGCAATATATTGTGCACATCCACAATCACAGATCAATCAGAACATTAACGGCTGCAAATGTTGCAGGAGCACCATAATTCCAATCCTGTCATCTGAATTTCCAAAGGGACTATTCACATCAGAGGGAGCATTAGTACATGTCCTTTCCATTTAGTCCATTTTCCTAGCAATTTTCTCTCTATATATGAATCAGTATTAAGTCTTGGTGGCATTATGGACACATCAGTAAGGTTTATTTGACAATAATAGCAAATGCTTTTGTGATAAACTGATTCTAGAATAAAAATTCCCGGTCTAGGGATTTCCTGGAATCACTTATTCATATATAAGTATGCCCAATATTACTTAGCTTTTCAATATAAGCTAAATAAGGGTGATTAGATGCTGCCACCTAGCTGGATTATTTTTACTTTTACTTTTATTTTACTTTCTGCCCAACTCCAGACTCACTTTGGGCAGCACACAATATAAAAACAAATACAATAAGATAAATAAAAAATACAAAGGAAATAAGCAACGTGGCAAATCTGGATCATTAATATCAAAACGTATGAAGATATGATAACATCTAACAAGGGTTCCATCTACCCTACTCCAAGACCTGGAAGAACAGCCAGGTCTTTAAGGCCTTCCAAAAGACCATTGCAATGGAAATCAGCTGGATATCAGGAGGGATCTCATTCCAGAGGTCAGGTATGACAGAGAAGGCTCATTTTCTGGGTCGCAAAATATTACACTGCTTAGTCTGCGGCATCCAGAGCAGGCCAATTGTTGGTTCTTACATGCTGGACAGATACCATGGAAGATAAGTAGCCTTTCAGATAACTAATTTCCATGCCACAGAGAGCTTTATAAATGGGAACCAGCATCCTGAATCATGTCTAGAAACATACTGACAACTCCAGCATGCAAGCCAAGAGTATCATGTGGTCTTGTCTAGGCAGCCCACCATTTCTCAGGCCAAAAAACTGGGAACCTCCAGTGCAAATTAATAACAAAAGGTTACATTAAAACACCCCCTCCAGATTTTCACTTTTCAAAGACAGCTAGAGATGAGAGTTCCTGCAGAGATCTATACACTTGTGCCCAGTTATGAGCAACTATGATTCCCAAATTCATCCATTAATCAAAACACTGTTCTGCCACACAGTAGGTTCTAAAGCTTTTACCTGGACAATGTCATCAATTTTCAAATACAGTCCTACTTTTCCTTAGTCAAAGGAAATCAAAATCAGTGCAAGATTTTCAGTGAGCCAGACTTTTTTACATATTAAAAAAGACCCATTAGTAGTATGAACATTACCAGCACAAGCTTTTTCCAAAACTCAGATTTTGTTCTCCACATTTTTAGTAGACCCATAATGTCATTCTGAGATAGAATAACTCTATATACAGAGTTGGTGATCCCATGCTTGGTCTTCACATTAATAAGTCACTGAAGCAAAATGATTATTATGTATTTGTTAAGGTTACTGAATATTTTTTTTAAAAAAAATATCATTTACACAAAATCAATCTGGCATGTCTTGATCCTACAGTTTAATAGGACTGTTAAATGATGTGGACTCAATTCCAATGAGATGCTTAGGTGCCTAGGGTCTACAGCTCTTTAAAACCTCAACATTATGTCCTGATATGTGACAACTGTGAAGAACATCTATGCCAGTGGTGGCACATGTGCCAGAGGCGGCACTCAGAACTGTCTCTGTGGGCACACGTGCCGTCATCACCCCAGCCCTGCCTCCCCCCGTGGCTCCCTCACCAGCAGTCCCCCCCCGAGGAGAGTCGCCCCCAGGGGCGGCCAGTGCAGAGCAGCGCAGCCAAGAACATGGCAGCTGGGCAACAGGGACAAGACTCTGCCCTCATGCCCCGTTGCGCACAGATGATGCTGCGAGGTGCAGGCAGAGGGCATGGCCGCCATAGTGCTGCAGGGCTGCCTGGTGATCTGTGGTGGGCCGTGGAGGCGGTAGGTGACACTGTGGGTGGACGGGACAGGGGACAGGATGGCGGGGCAGGGCGTTTTTTGGGCACTCGGTGTCTAAAAGGTTCGCCATCACTGATCTATGCAATACCAGGAAAAAAATCATGTCTGGTTTAATGAGTTATAGATAGATGCTACATTTGTATTCTTATATTTAGAAGCACCTTTTTTGGAATCGAATCCAAAGTGCTATATAGCACTACTGTTGAATACTTAGGCTTACTGTATTTCAGAGATACATAGATTGTCTGAAACTGGAAATCAGACATATATAAATCAATACCAACATAAAAGAAGTACCACATGTTAAATGAAGAGTGCCATTCCCCCCTCCCTTCCACCAGCATTATTTCTATATAAAATTCAAACGTTTTTACATTTCATGTCACAAAAAAATATAGTTCTTACTGACTTCTGCAGTAGACGTTAGAAGAGTAAGAACTATAATCAGGAAATGCCACGACGTCACGGGGCAGACAGGGAAGAAGCCCAGGTGCCCATCCAAAGCCAATGCCAGGGGGCCAACTTACACCTCAGTGCTTCATTCTGAAGTCACAGAGTAAACTTTTAAGTAAGCACAGAGCTTGCTAGAATCCCAATCTTTCCCCATGCTTTAATTAAGAGATGCAACCTTGGGCAAAGTTGAGTGGCTGGGACTTGGCACACAGCACATGTCTCAGGTAGTGACCCTTTTCCCCTATCCTAGTATATGGTGGATAAAAATGAATGGGATTCCACATTCCTATCAGCCATCAAGGGTTGTTCTGGAGATAACCTGAACATTTCTATCTTAACTAAGAAGCTTACGTGGGAGAGGGGGAAAAAAAACATCCTAAATCTCATGCATGTTTTGGTAAAGTACTATTTTTGTTTTTAATTTAAAGCATCGACTATCCCGCTGATCAGTCTAAAAGGACTCCAATTCTACCATCTCAAACCTGTGGCTGGAGGAGGTTTTGAGCTTGATGAAGGTGAATCAGCTGAAACTTAATGAAGAGAAGACAGAAATGTTGTGAATAGGATCACCTGGACAGAAACATAGAGATTCTGGATGGAGGGCATGCCTCCTCTTCAAGGACCAAGTGAGCAATATGGCAGGTTGCAGGACTTAAGTCTGGGGAAGCATAAGTGATTACAGCAGATGGATGCACTTATGAACAGTTTTGTACCACAGATCAGAAAATGTGGATCTTGACTTAAATCGTGCATGCATCAATTATATCTAGATTAGGCTTCTGCACTTTTCACTCCACAGGACTGCACTGGAAAACAATTCACAAGCTGTTCAGTTATTTTTGGAACGAAATACTTGGCGCGTAGAGTATCAATACTATACTATTTGCATCAGATTCTGATCCAGTTCAAAGTGTTGGTAAACTAAAATCCTAAACTCTTTAAAGTCACTACAGCCATATGAACCTGCACTACTCTTAGAATTAGTATCAGAGGCCTTGCTAGGTAGTCAACTGCTGAGAAAAAATGGACTGAGATAGCAAAACTGTGGGCATCACAGACAAGATATTTTCAGTCATAGCCCCTAAAGTGTACAAGTTCTCTCAAGGGAAGAATTTTTGTTTCAAGTGACTTAACTGAGATGATTCTATTATGGCTGCTACTACTGCTATCAGATTCAAGATTAATGATTTCTATTCTTAGTTTTGCATTACTGCGCACTGTTCGCATTTGCTAGACTGAACAGTGCTAAATGTTTGTAAACTGTAGTTATTGTTCAATTGCTTTTGGAATGTTTGATGTCTACGCTTTGCATTTTAAATTGTGTTATATTCTGGAATTGCAATTTTACTATATTCTCTTTTGTAAGGCATCTTGGAAGGACAATGTCTTTTCAGGCTATCTAAAAACCTTAGTAGAAAATAAATAAATAAATATTAGTTTATATGATGGCATTGGTATTTCATAATGCTTCATGGAAATATATACATATACATGTATGTATGTATATTACCTTGAGTGTTGTTTTTTTTATGCACCCTGTCGGACCAAATATGGGAGAAAGAAATCTTTATATATATAAAGCAGACCTGTGTACTAGATTGCTTATTTTTCAAACAGTGAGAGTGGGAAACCAACAAAGAAAAAAGAAAAGCAAGAAAGGCAAGATTAACAGGAGATGCACAGGTAACTGTCATTTAGAAACCACACCTGGGACTGGCAACTCTGGTGTTAAGCAAAGCAGTCACTAAGTGAAACCACAACTGTGCTTATAATCTTACTTCTGCTTTCTTTTCCTTTACAGACCTACGAAAGTTGTCGATATGAGGATTGGTGAACAAAATTTCATTTTCATATCTGTCGTAACTGCAAACGGTTGCTAAACAAGGCAGTTGCTAAACAAGGACTACCAGTACATGAACATTCAGAATTATGCCAGAGGCTGTTTCCATAAGGTCTGAGCAAAATTATGAAAGTATAAGAAAATACAAAAGTTTTGAAGATATTTTTTTTCTGTCCCTTACTAAAACAGAGGCAGTGATTTATTTTTTTTTTAGCTCCATGAAAGGCACCACTGCTCTCCTTTCATTTTAAATGCTAGATTCGGTCACAGCACTTTAGTGAAGGCAAAATGACCTGCAGCATCCCTTCACCAACAGCATTTACAGGAAGTAGAGTTAATTGCTAGGCTGGATCCTTTGCCTTCCTCCCTTCAGTAAACCTTCAGTATTACATTATAATATTTGGTGATGTTTCTTCCCTCTTTTGTAAACAGCTCAGGAATTAAGAGAAGGAAAGAAACAGAAAAATCCAGAATGCTGCCTTACACAGAATGGGACTAATGCTCTGCAAAGCCCAGTATTGTGACTTTGAGTAGCAGTAATTCTTCAGAGTTTCGTGCAGGGATATTTCCAGCTTAATCAGATATCAGAATATAGATTCTGGGACCTTTTGCGTGCCAACAAGGGTTCTCCCACTGAGCTACTTATCAAATTTCATTCTCAAGGGGCACTATGAAGCCAACACATAAAATACTAAAGCAAACAAAGGAGAAATTAAATCAAAAGGATTTGCTTAGCACTACAGCCAAATAAAACTGACTCTTGTATTCCACGTAGGAGATAACTATAGAAAATAAGCAACAGGGAAATTAAGAATCTCTGCCTATGTTGGTCTTGACTACTTATATCCCCAGATCATGTGGGACACTTGGGAAGCATCTTTGAATTCAGAGAAACACCTCAAGGCAATGAACTAGCAGTGACAGTGATCAAAACAGACACTAATTTGTTGGTACAGATCTATTCAAAGATGCATCACAACCTACAGGATGAACCAAAGGCAATGTGAATTTTGCATGCTCTGTCACCCAAGCCAGTGAATATTATAAAGTTATTGTTTGTGACAGGAATGCTCTCATCCCTTCCCTGAATACAGTTTCACCCTGAACATCAAGGTTTCACTTGATAGAAAAGGCCATCTCATCCTGTAGCCAAACAAGTACAGCACTGAGAACATCAGCATGCCTGTAATGAATAAAAAACTTCACAAAACAATCCAAAAATAGGCCTGCCCACTGCAAATGGGGAGCAGAGGAGTAAATGCATTAGATGGAATGCATGGTGTCATAAACCTTTCACAGACCTGTTAAAATCTACAGAAATTCAGACCATTAGGTGCTAACCTGACGCTGTCAGCTTCAGATGATCAGTCATTGGAGGAGAGGGATACAATCCCCTTATTCACAAACTACAGTTGATTAACCTTATCTATTGTAAGCAGTACTTTTTATCAGCCTCTGACCAAGAACGTCAAGAAAGAAAACATAGAACATAGAATAATAGAGTTGGAAGGGACCTCCGAGATTTTTATTGTCCAATAATCAATAAGTTTTAAACTTAAAAAGATAAAATAAACTAGTGTTACAATTAAAAAAAACTGAGAAATATAGCAGTTAAATTGGCACCATGGGGTTCAGTCCAAAAGAAGCTATACTCAGGCAACTAGTAGCTGGGTGCTTATTAGTTGCCCAATATTTTCCAATCTTATTTTCTAAGATGAAAAAGATGATAGAGCAGCTAATGACAGAGAAGATGCCTAGGAAGTAATCATACAGCTCAAAAGTCAATTAGGACAAATATGGAATGGAGGGCTCCAATTATGGCTTACTTCTTCACATATATTGATGAGACAGCAGTAATACCCAGTAACTGAGAGTTGAATATTATAATTCTTTTTTTTAAAGGCTCATTTAGCAACTGCCTCAGACAGTGACTGTTCACAGTTATGACTGTAATGAAAAAGTAACTTTGCCACCAATCCTCACATTTGCAACCATCGCAGGAAGCCTTCGCTTTTCAAGTAGGTGGACTCTAGGTACCCTACTCTCACCCAGGCCCTCAGGGGGAAAAGCATCTCACATTCAACATGCCAAGCTAGGATTCACCTTCTCTCCCATCTCTCACCTAAGTGGTGATATCAAGCCGCACTATATAAACCAACCAAGAAATGAACACTGTAAGGCTAAAACTACCTTTATTAATTGCTGTATGCTGCCTAGAGTCAATTCTGATGAGATGGGCAGTTACCTAAATTTAAGTAAGTAAGTAAGTAAGTAAGTAAGTAAGTAAGTAAGTAAGTAAGTAAGTAAGTAAGTAAGTAAGCAAGCTATAACAGAAACTTGCAAATCCTACCCCCACCCCCTTTATACTCATGTGAATTAAAGAGGAGTCCTTCTGAGTTGCTTGCATAAATCACCTTGTCTTGATAGGAAGTGATTGTTTTCTATAGGTAGTTGTTTTCATACTGGTAACTGTTGCCAAAACAGCCAGTTTGTGTAGGGCAGGCATGTCAAACCTGCGACGTCACATGATGTCGTGTGATGTATCACAACTTTTTCCCCATTGCCGGCAATGGGGTGGGCGTAGTTTCGTCGTGATGCATCCGGCCTGCGGGCCAGCAGTTTGACATGCCTGGTGTAGGGTTAAGACACCAGGCTGAAAACTTGGAGACTGTGAGTTCTAGTACCTAAAATAGAATTCCAAATGGTACAGAAAGTCCTCAACTTATGACCACAACCGAGACTGGAATTTCCGTAATAAATCATTGCAATCATGAGTCAAGCCATCACATGATGGATCCAATTTTACAATTATTTTTACCACACGAATGAAGGCGAATATACATGTCCCGGGATAATCCTGCAGGGTTAGGGTTAGGAGCCCATCCTCAGGGAAATTTAAACAAAAGGTCTACCTGTCACACACTCTGCTAGAGAGAGGTTCCCTGAGGATGGGCTTCCGAAAACTCAGAAGATTAATAAACCTCTGATCCCGGTGACCAACCCAGATTGGGTCCTGCATTTTTATCACAATTGTAAAGCAGAGCATTTGTTTGTTAACCAAATCCAGTTTCCCCAATTGACTTTTTTGTCATTTTTTTTTGTCAGTAATCAGCTGGGAAGATTGCAAATGATGATCAGGTGACTGCAAGACATTGCAACCAGTCATAAATACAAGCCAGTTGCCGAGTGCCTCAGTTGCAGCCACATGACTGGGGGGAGGGGGAACGGTACATAAATGCAAGTACAAGTCATAAAGCACTTTTTATCAGGTTATCATAACTTTGAACCATCTTTAAACAAACTTTAAACAAATGGTCCACCTGTACATGGCATCAAACCCCATGCTGGCTGGATAAGAGCAAGGAAATAAGAACTACAAAGACATCAGTAAGGTAACATTCTTCCTATTTGGAGGTAAATACAGAACCCTGGAAACTTAGGAAGCATTTCCCACCCTTATTTACAGCAGTTAAGGTGGAGTCTCTCTGAATTATTTGAAAAACCTTCTCTCCTGGATTTCTTTGTATGTGAACCATTTAAGGAATTAGCTGTCAAGTTGCTTATCTACCATCACTGATGTTCATGCCTACACCCTCTCTGTTTTCTTCCCCATTCTTCTCTCAACCCCTCACAAATAGCTATTTTAGTGATGGTAAGTGAAGGTAATCTAATTTTTAATTATCACTGGGGTAATGAAGCATCCAGTTTCCTGAAGTTGAGAGCAAGCATGGGTAACAGAATTTTTACACTAACTCTGTCACTGCTGTGATATTTCACAGATGTCTACAAGAAGCAGGTTACTGAAAATATTGCTAGCACTGGCTTCTTTTTCACATTGAATAAAAGCTCAGGAATGTTATATGAATTAGTTTAATATGTTTTCTTTTCAATTACATATTTTCCAGGAATAATTTTTCATCTTCTTTTCTTTTCTTACTTTATTCTTTGGAGCAGCATTACATTGTATGTTGTAGCATAATATTCCTAAAATATTGTAGGCAGTATTTGTACTTTGTATTTTTTTTTAAAAAAAAATTAAATATGGGAGAGGCTGGTTTGATGACAACACAAGTTGTTATACTGGTTTTCAATAAAAAATGTGAAAATTTAGAGAATCTAATTTCATAATGCTGATCTATCTTTATATGCTTTTTATACCAAAAGGTATAATACTGGCCAAAATATGTAGGATAAGTGAATGCAGTATTATTTTTTTAAAAGAATATGCTTAAGTATAAATGAAATTAAAATCTGAAAATGTCACATGAGAAACAAACCTTTATTTTATTTTATTTTATTGTATTATATTTTATTTTATTTTTCACATGCTATAAATGGAAAGCTGGCCTTCATGATCCAGAAAAATAAAAGGAACTACAATAAAAAGAAGAAAAAATCCCAGCAATGAAAACTGAATTCTGCCAACTCAGGTACATACATTTCAGTACATGTAAACCGGTATTTTTCAACAATTTAATTGCAGCCACATTATTTGGAATTTAGTTCCAAAGCAACTACTTCCCAAGTTTTGCATTTGAGAACAAAAATATCCTGTTGATTTTTAAAACAATGATTTTCACAATGGAAGATTCAAGGACTGATCATAGAATAATACTTAATCTGGTTTCTCCACCTTGGAGCTGTCTTGCTACACAGGTAAACAAACCTGGAGAGAGGGGCAGAGCGGGGGGGGGCTTTTTATTTTTTTCGGTTTGTAGGACTGTATATCCTCTGACCTATTTTTTTTTTTTTTACTAAAAATAGCCCTTCTTAGGTCACTACTGCAAATTGAATTCTGCTGCTTCGTTGCCCCTCTCAGTGAGCTGCCTACACATAGAGCTTAACTCATTCTCTGCTAAGCAGATGTGACTGTTCTTTGGCAAAAAGCAGGCATTCAAAGGAAGCAGAGTTTCAACAAAACCCTGCTAGAATATTTCACCCACACATTTACTTGGAATCTAAATTTAGATTCATGGATTCATAACAAAATCTTGCACAGAATCATCGAATGTAAGTGTTGCAAGGGACTTTGGAAATATCTACTTTTCTGCCAAATGCAGAAATTCAGTATTTTAGCATTCCCAACAGACGGCTATTAAACGCCTTCAGTAAAGAACAGTCCACCTTCTTTACTGATAATACGACTCTTACTGTTATGAAAATATTCCTGATTCTAACCAAAATCTGCTTTTCTGTAATTTAAACCCATTGCCCCCTCTCTTGCCTTCTCAAACAATTATGAAGAATTCTGCATCATCTTCCACATGGCATCCTTTCAGACATTTCAGAACAGTAAATCTTGTCTCCAGATTCCTTTTCTTTTTCCAGGCTAAACATACAGCAGATTTTCAACTAAGTTTTTCCTCCCAGGCACTTTATCAATTGGGCTGCTCTTCATTGAACAATCTCCTTCCTAAAATGCAGTACTGTAACCAAAACTGGATGCAATATACAAAGTGCAGTCTGACCAACATGGAGAAGATCAAGGACTTCTTGTGGTCACGACAGACTATACTTCTACTAATGCAGACATGGTTCACGTACAGCTTGTGTTGCAGAAGACATCTGGATTCTTTTCACATGGCCTGCTGCCCAGTATGTACTCCCAATTCTAGTTCTTTCCTCCCAAATGTGGGATCTTGCATTTGATGAAATTCATATTGCTGGTTTTTACCTACTGTTTGCCAGCATCTTTCTGTATCTAGATATCGTCTTCTAAGGCAGGGGTCCCCAACCCCCAGTCCGTGGACCAGTACCATGCCACGGCATGCAAGCAACCAGGCCGCACAAACAAGGAAAGCCCCATCTACGGGATGCAGGCAGCACACAATACCATTCACCCTCCGTCTACAGAAAAACCTCTCTCTATGGAACCGGTCCTTGGTGCCCAAAAGGTTGGGGACCTTTGTTCTAAGGTGTTCCCATCTATCTTAGTAAAAATTTCAGAATCATATTTTCAAACCTCTTATCCAACTCACTTATAAGTATGTTGAACAGCATACAGCTCTGAAAAGAACCATTGTACCCTTTCCTCCAGTCCAAATAATGTTTATTTACTGGACATCTATGTAATGGCAGCAAGGAATCCAAACCATTTTTTGACAAATCTGAAAAATTTTATGTGAACTTTGTTGAAGTCAAGGTACACTGTATTCCTTACAATCTCATGGCTAACTGAACTTGTCCCTTCATCAGAAAAATATCAGTTTTGTTTAGCATGATTTACCATTGATAAAGCCATGCTAATGCCTATCAAGCAATGCATTTTTTTCTAATAATCACTGTTCAATCACTCTGTTCCAGAGTTTTGTCTGATATCAGCATCAAGCTCATTAACCTTTAATTAACCATATTCTCTCTCTCTCTCTCTCTCTCTCTTGAGTTACTACTCTCTTCTTTCATCAATTTTCTCTTTAGGTCTATTTAAACACATTGATCTAAAGTCATGAACATATAATATCAATTGAATTAAAAAAATTCAAACACTATATATACATCCTATACATCCTCTTTGTCTAACTGCAAAAAAATAGTGATTATTTGATTTTAATACAAAACCTATTTATTAACTATGAATGGATATAAGAAAAATAGGTTAGAGAATCTCTTTAACAACTTAGCATTCTGCAAACATATTAGGTTATAACCCCAATTATCATACTAGGTAGAGATAATATGATTTTGCCAGTTTATCTGGAGACCAGATATGTTTTCACATATAAGAACCGGCAGTTTTATACTGCCTTCCTAATAAAATAGATAAGGATATTTCAGTTTATGATGATGTCTAATTTGGCTAATGATTAATATTTTGATTGTGCCGTGTATTTTATAGGTTGCATGACAAATTATGGATGATACATTAAGGGGTAAGTTATGAAATATTGCTTACTCTAAATTAGGTCATGTAGATTTCAGCAATTTTGTTTATTGTGCCCAAATCGTGGTTGCCCTAGGAAAAACAAACAATCTGTTCTTCTTGAGTTTGGGCCAGTACAATTCAGGACACGTCATGCTACCAGCTGTGCTTTTCATAATTTATACCTGAAGATTATTTTTTTTTAAGTTTATGAAGAAAATAACTTTAACTGTGAGGAAGCCCAATCGGGAAATAATTACAAACAAGTACACTTTAAGGACAGCTTCCACCAGAGGATTGAATCCTCCCTTTCTTCCAATATATTTAGGAAGGTCAGGAACCCCTTCTTGGCAATTTTGAGAAATTCACAAAAAGCTACGATCCAGAAACCAGGGAAGCTCCGCTGCATAAATGAAATTATATAACACAACAATGTGAATCTGAGGCAGCGTAACAATATTTATACAAATATACATTCTAACACAACCTTCCCCACATGGCATCTCTCAGATTGCCAGCCCAACAAAGTAGGCTAGGCTAAGAAATATAGGTCATAAACATCTTCATGATGACAGCTGTAGTAACAGAATCCTGCAAATCTGAATGTGCTTCCCCATCCTTCACTTTGTCTTCATGTGAACTTGTCTGAGTTGTATTCTCAAGTTATTTTCTTGGCCGGGCTCAAGCTCCTCTTACCATTGCCTTGGTACTGGCTCTTCCTCTGGTCCACCTTGGCTGGAAATTAGGGATATCATAGTGGGGAAAATAGGATGAGGAAGGTATGTTTGGATGCCGTGAGTTATTTGTAAAAATAATTAAAGTGGGAATCAAATAAATAAATAGTTACAGTCCAAACATATTTGAAGTGTACCAATTTGGGAAACACTCAACTCTCGGATAGGGCTTCTCAGATACATTGCAGTTCTAAGCCTAGCCGGGGTTTTGATTTCATAGCAGAATGGATGCCACAGGAATTTACATAGAGCTCTACTGCTGATCTATAGATCAGCAACTTAATATTTACATTTCCCTAGATGCCAGTGATAATTCCACTGTGTAATGCATTTACAATATTACTGAAAACTGCCCTAGTCCAGAAAACAAGCATCAAATGGCTTTGTAGCCATTTGAGTTGTGTAACAGTCCAGTCTCACAAACCTTAGCTAAATTGCCTTTTAAAACAATTAAGATAAAAGCTCTGTCACTGGCTGTGATTTTCTGTCAATCAAAAATAACCTTAAGCTGAGAACAGAGGATCAGATGATCAGAAAATGACAAATGTTACATCTAGACACAAAGAAATAAAAGTGACTGAAGACTTGTCCAATGGGACTCAGTAGCAGGTAAGGCACATTAAAACAAACTTTAAAAGAAAAAAATAAAAGACAACAGTATATGGATTCAAGCCAGGATAGAGATGTTACATAGCCATAAAAATAAGGTACCAGTCCACTTTAGTATTTATTATTATTACATATACAAAAATGTGGAATCATAATTCTTTAGCAGTTATTAGCCTTCAAACAGATCACATTCTTCCCAAGAACCTAGGATGTCATAATATATCAGCATAGCATATGTGTGAATCCAAGCACTGTGGCTTTTTATAATTGACAAATGGAAATTTTATAATAACAATAATAACAACAATAAAATTGGAAGGTACCTTGGAGGTCAGGTAGTCCAACCCCCTGCTCAGGAAGGAAATCCTATACCATTTCAGACAAATGGTTATCCAGTCACTTCTTAAAAACTTCCATTGTTGGAGCATTCACAACTTCTGGAGGCAGGTTGTTCCACTTGTTCTAACTGTCAGGAAATCTATCCTTAGTTCTAGGTTGCTTCTCTCTTTGATTAGTTTCCATCCATTGCTTCTTGTCCTGCCTTCAGATGCTTTGGAGAATAGCTGGACCCCCTCTTCTTTGTGGCAACCCCTGAAATATTGGAACACTCTTCCTTATAAGTTTTGGCCTCCAGTCCCTTAATTTTGTGAATGTGCCAATTTTTTAAGTGCAGTCCAAAATCTTTTTGGGTATGGCACCCAGTATGCCAATAACTACCAAGACCACCCTGGCTGGTTTATGCCATAACCTTTCATTTTTGATTTTTAAATCTTGATTCTTTGTCTTCTCCAATTCTTTGTTTTCTATTCTACTATGCCCTGGTATTATCAATTATCCAAACTTTCTTCTTTTCAACCACAGTTAAATCTGGTATGCTATGAGCCAAGATTTTATCAGATTGTATTCAGAAATCCACAATATTGTAATCTACTCATTTTCGACTACCTTTTCAACTCTATGTTCCCACCAATTTTTCATTACTGGCACATGATAATTCCTACAGATAGGCCGTTGAAATCTTTTTGGTCACTGTCAGGTTGTGCAATTTTCTATCACAAGTTGAATATATGATCTATTGTTTCTTCTGTTTCTTTGCCCAATCCGCACTTTGAATCATTTGATGATTATTTTTCAGATCTGCCCTTGACCGCATTTGTCTGAATAATTTAATTCAATAATAATTCAAATAGTACAAATACATTGAATAATTTATTATTGCTGTTCTTACTGTCTTCATTTTTATTACAATTTATTGGCCACCAAACTCCCAATGACTCTGAGAAGCTTAAAAATAAAAAAAACTGCAAAAGCAAAAAATAAATTACAAGCAATCTCAAAAATAAGATATAATCAGATGTATCTTATAATATAGGCTCCTTCACTCAGCCATAAAGCCTAGAAGAACACCCAAGCTTTAATAGCTTCCTGAATGTTATCAAAATACTCAAGGGGAGGTGTAGATATGCCAAAGGACAGGTGCTGCTACAGAGAAGGAACATTTTCCAGATCCCATAAGATAATACTACTTGATTGATGGGACTCTGCCCAATCTCACCATACAGGCAGAAACAACAGAAGACTGGTAGTTCTTCAAATAAGCAGGGCCTATGCCATGAAGGGCTTTATAGATGGTAACCAGCACCTTGAATTGTACCTCAAAGTCAATTGAAACCAGGAAAGGGGAACCACCATAAAACGGTTCCTCCCACTTCCCATCTTTGCAGCTAGTCCAGAAGGGTACTGTGATTGACAGTACTGAAAGCCACTGAGAGATCAAGGAACATGAGGATGAATGCACAGTCCCCAGTGCATTTCCACCTCAGTTCATTCACAAGTGTGGCCAATGATATCTCCCTATAATGACCCAGCTTGAAATCTGACTGAAATGGGTCCAGATAATCTGTGTCCTTCACGATCCTCTGGAGCTGAAGCCAACCATCTTCTCAACAAACTTCTCTTAAAAGGGAAGGTAGGAGATGAATGGAAATTACTTAGATCCAATCTGTCCAACAAAGGTCTCTTGATGAGGGAGCACAGTACAGCAACCTCCAAAGCTCAAGGGACAACCACCACCCTCAAAAAAGTAAGTATCACTGCATGGTTACCTCCCAGATAGTCTTGACCAACCAAGAGAGACTTGGATCTACCAAAGAGATGGCTGAACATACAGTCTGGAAGAATGCTTGTTCTAGCTGCCTATGTCATTATAGATTGCCTAGGTTTCTCATTCTACCTTTCCCACTTCTTCCAACTAATCAAACTGGATGTCAAAATATTTAGTAGATGAATTACCATCATGAATCTGAGAGATTTCTCTACTTGAAATAAGAAATAAAATGATATTAACAATATTAACAATAATTACTATTATTTTCTACTGCAATATGAACAGTTGAAAATCATCTCAAGATATATCAAATTGTTAGATTGTATTCTAGTAACTTTTCAAGGGGGAGAGGGGAAGTAGAGAAACAGAATTATAATTCAGGCTTACAACCATTTTCTCATTCATTCTTTTTGATTTTAACTTATTTTTGTTCAAGATCAATTCAGCATTTGTTACGGTGAATTGGAGCATGCTGTAAGTTCAAATGTTTCATTTGTCCACAGGCCACTAGTTCTTTTTAATGTTGTCAGCCCTAACGTATCCCAGCTATATTTGGACTTTATAAAAATCCATTTATTTCCATTTTCAAAGAATTACTTTCTAAAAGAAACCTGGTACAGTACAGAAACAGATTACATCCATTTGAACTTTTCTATCCCACATGGTTAGTAGAGAAGTAAAAAACCAAAACAGGACCAATTATGCCAAACCAATCTTATTTCATTCTTTGATAAAGTGACTAAATTAGTAGACCAGCAAAATGCTGTGGACTTAGTATATTTACATTTCAGTAAGGCATTTGACAAAGTAGACCACAGCCTACTGTACTTCTTGGTAAGCTAGAAAAATGTGGAATAGACAACATCACCACCAGATGGATTTGTAGCTGGCTGACAAACTGTACTCAATGAGTAGTCCTCAATGGTACTACATCCACAGGGAGAGAAGTAAGCAATGGGGTACCACAAGGCTCTGTCTTAGGCCCAGTGCACTTCAATATCTTCATTAATGACTTAGATGAAGGAATAGAAGGAACTCATCAAATTTGCAGATGACACTAAACTGGCAGGAATAGCCAAACGCACCAAAACAAGCTCAGGATCTAAAAAAATCTTGACAAATTTGAACAATGGGTCCTATCCAACTAAATGAATTTTAATGGGGAGAAAAGTAAAGTTTTACATTTAGGCAGGAAAAAAATCAAAGGTATAAGTACAGATTAGGAGAGACCTGGTTCTAAAACAGTAACTATGAGAGGGACTTTGGTATCCTAATAGATGATCACTTGAATATGAGCCAGCAGTGTGCAGCAGCAGCCAAAAAACTAATACAATTCTGGATTGTATAAACAGAGGCATACAATGAATATCATGCAAAGTATTAGTACCGCTTTATAAAACCATAGTAAGACCACACCTGGAATACTGCAATCAATTTTGGTCATCATACTACAAAAAGATGTTGAGACTTTGGAAAAAGTTCAGAGAAGAGCAACTAAGATGATCAAAGGCCTGGAGACTAAAACATATGAAGAACGACTGCAGGACTTGGGTTTGGCTAGTCTAAAGAAAAGAAGGAACAGGGGTTACATGATAGCAGTATTTCAGTATTTGAGGGGCTGCCACAAAGAAGAGGGGATCAAATTATTCTCCAAAGCACCAGAGGGCAGGACAAGAAACAATGGTTGGAAACTGATCAAAGAGAGAAGCAACTTGGAATTAAGGATAGACTTCATAATAGTGAGGATAATTAACCAGTGGAACAGCTTGCCTTTAGAAATCGTGGGCGCTCCATCACAGGAGGTTTTTAAGAAGAGACTAGACAGTCACTTGTCTGAAATGGTATAGGTTCTCCTGCTTGAGCAGGAGGCTGGACTAGAAGATCTCCAAGGTCCCTTTCTATTCTATTCTATTCTATTCTATTCTATTCTATTCTAATTAGGACTATCCAGAAAAAGAATGGCTAAAAATCTTATGTGTAGACCAGGATGAGACAAATTGGACTAGAGTGGTTAGGGATCATGCTTACCATACACATATTTTATCTACACACACACTGCAATTCTTAACCCAGGAACTACTTTTCCTGAAAAGCTTTCTGATATGATTATTTATAGGACAGAAAGCCTTTGGAGAAGAGCCAGTGTTTGTCTCAGCTTACATGGCATTTTTATAGAGGAAGAGCTTGAACTCCTATCACTCCATCATTCATTTTGAAAAGTAAATCAGAATTATGATAAACACTAGCTGTTCTTTATGCCTAGTAGCAACTGTCCCACCAGGGATCTGTCAGAAGCAAAACACCCACAAGGCAGGATTTGTGACAAAATTTGTTTATGCTTCTGTCTCAGAAAAAAATGCCACTGATATTCTACTAGTCACTAAGAGGGCTGAACAACATGATGTTTGCTATATAATTAAAAGAGGTGCCTTAGTCAGATAGTGCCCAGTTCTGCTTTATACTATGAAATATATAAGCAGCTTAAACTTTCCTTCCAGCCACTTTCTGCAAAATCTCTCCCCAAAGGTTGAAAAAGATAAACCTCAACTGAGAGAGTTGTCTTTCAAAATCCTCTGTGGAAAATTTGGCAAACCAAATGGGAAGAGAAGCGGCCTTCTATCTGTTCATGGTGGCTACCATCTGTTTATATCAGCGGTTCTCAACCTATGGGTCGCAACCCCATTTGGGGTCGATCGACCATTTCACGGGGGTCGCCAAGCAAGGCTGTCCGCCATTTTTTTGTCCGCCATTTTTTCCCCCTTTTCCGGCGGGTGCCTTACCTCCCTCGGGCTGGGCCAGCTGGTGGTCGGCCTGCTCCGTCTCTGCTGCTTGCCAGCTACGCCTCGGCCGGCACAGGGGGCGGAACCACGCATGTGCGGCGCTCCTGGGCAGGGAAAGTCCTCGACTTACGACCAGTTGGGTAGTCCTCGACTTACGACCGGTTTAGTCCTCGACTTACGACCGGTTTAGTCCTCGACTTACGACCGGTTTAGTCCTCGACTTACGACCGGTTGGGGGTCGCGGCATTAAAAAGGTTGAGAACCACTGGTTTATATTAACACAAAAAATAATCAGAAGAGTAACTATGCGCTACACTTTTCATCTCACATTAAGTCATAATGTAGTTTGCTTATCTTTTGCTTAGTGTGATTTGCAAATGACTTCATGAATAAACTATAGTTAGTTTAGGGCAGAAGCCTACCATTTGGACTCACGTTGTTTTCTTATTGATTGTATGACTACATGTGATATGCAACAGATGAAGACATTGTTTGTAATTTCTTGGTTTAAAAAAAAAAAGTTTTGCCGCACCCAAGCTCCATTCTAACCAGTCTATAAAGATGCAAGACAACTGTAATTCAAAGGATTTTCTTTAACACCAGTCCCAATTACTGGAGGAATCTGTATTCTGGGATTTGAAGTCTATGCTTCTCGAAATTGTTAGAATTGGGAAATGGTTATTTAGACCATTCAATGTTTCATTCTTAATCCTTAAATTGGTTATGCACTTAACCACTGATCTGTATTTTCACCATGCCAAGTGATTATTTTCTTACCTACACTGCCTATACCAGAATAGCTAGATTCATGCAATGTGTGAAGGCACCATCAAATAAATTTAAGTAAAATAATCTGAATGTATCTACTGGGTTCAGACAAATCTAAAATTCATCTGATGACAGCTTTGTGACCTCAACTCTTCTAGCAAATCAGCTTTCTCAGATGCCCTGAGAAGCAGTGTTATTAGAACACAGACCAGCTTTTCTCCATTCCAATTTTTATGTTATATATATTTTTAAATAGGCTTATTTATAAGGATCTCAGAATTTCAGGATAGGTGAACGTAGCAAAGCACTGTATAACAGGGCATAGCACACAATTTAATCTATCGTGATTAACCTTCTCCGCAATTTCCATCAACATCAGAAAATGTGGATTCGGGTAAAAGAATAACATAGTTGGAATGGACCCTGGAGGTCTTCTAATCCAACTCCTTGCTCAAGCAAGAGACCCTATCCAGGGATAGGCAACCTTGGTTCTTTTATGATTCGTGGACTTCAACTCCCAGAATTCCTGAGCCAGCCATGCTGGCTCAGGAATTCTGGGAGTTGAAGTCCACGAGTCATAAAAGAACCAAGGTTGCCTACCCCTGCCCTACACCATTCCGGAAAGTAAAATCATCCCATTCATAAATTAAGGACAGTACAAAATCTTTGCTATGGAGGGAATAGGTTTAATTGGCTATTTCTTATAACTACCTTGTCATTGTTCAGCCACTGATATATTGGAGATAATAATGACTGAAAGTCAGAGCTTGCTGGGCATTTTGAAATATCTGATCAATGTCTGCATATATGCATTTGGTTTATTTTAATTTTTACTTTCAGAAGTGGCTGTACTGTGTAGATATGTAAGTTCTGATAGTTAGATCTTCCAAAACAAGAAACCTGTTAATACTTTCTACCCTGTTTATGGGAGGCCAGCATGTTGAATGACTTGGTTGATATCTAAATTGCAAGGCTTTGTGAGGTTATCGTTGCAAGATGTAAGCTGCTCCAAGTAAAACTGCATTTCATTAATATAGAATACTATACTTATCAGTGCCAAGATAAACTATTTTTTCATCTGTTTAACTTATATGTCAAAATCTCTCAACCTCTTTTTTCATGGTACTCTAATCAACCATAAACTCTTACATTCTTAAAAGCAAAATTATCCTGTGACTAGTAAAGCCTCCCTCTGTGAGAGTATGAAAGAATAGAATAGAGTAAGTATAAAAATAGTTTATTGTTAGATCTACATAAAATACATTAATTTTAAAATGTGCCTTTTCATTGTAAACTGTGCTTGGCAAAAATTCCAAAGATTTTGTTGATTATATATTTACCACAAAGCAATGACAATATGCAAATGTCCATTTTTTTTCTCTAGAGAATTTCTTTTCTTTTAATCATTGTAGTTAGCAAACGTAAATATTAATGATGCATATTTATATTTGTTTAAATCTGCTTATCAGCTAAGATCCCCTGTATCTATATCAATCCTTCCTGACATAATTCCCTGCTAGCTATGTTATTTTGTACTGATATTTCTCACCTATTTTATTATTCCTGTGTTTTGCTCAGTTTTCACTTGTAGAATAAATTTGGCTGCTGCCTAAATTAAAATGTATTATTACAATACAACTGAACAAGGACTTTGACAAGAAACAAATCAAATGGTTATGTCTACCTCTTACTCAAGCATATAAAACCTGATGGCACAGTGATATAAACGCTAGGTCTAATGAATAATATTTGGTTGTTAGGAAGAATTCCTGCTAAGTCGCCTTTGAGCAAACTATGGATATGATTAGGACAGCTAGGAGAAAGAAGGAGTTGTTAACATGCTACCATGCTGATCTTTCAGGAAGCTCATACAAAGTAGTCTTAGTCAAGGCAGAATTTATCATGTATAATTGATAAAAGTAATACAAGGACATGCTGTGCTTCCTTGCTGTACACAAATGCTGTGTGCTGGGCAAAAAGATCTCACCACTATTAGAGCATTAAGTGGGAAATCACTGCAATTGCAGGCACTGGAAACAACAGGTTTTTGTATGTGAGAAATTATTAATTGTATTATTTGAGATTTGTAGCCCAAGGTTTGTTAGTTAGAATTTCACCAACAATTCCAATTACTTCTGGTGGGGACATGAGCTGAATGTCCTTGAAGGAGCAGAGATGTTGCTGCAGAAATCAACAACCAGAAAGAAAATTCTGGCCACTTTCAGAGAAAGGAGAGATGGTGAGATTGCACATATGCACTCCGGACAGCTGTCCTTGTGAGTGGATTGCAGGAACCAAAGCTTTTGTGGTAAACCTATGATTGAAGCAGCTGAAAGTCAAGTTCCATCAAGCTCATAGCCATTAGCAGAGGCATCAGTCGAGCCTCATTTTTTAATCACTTTTGGAATTATATTTTAATTGCTTTTCAACTATTAAGAACCTCACGAACGAAGGCAAATATACATGTCCCATGATAATGTTGCAAGATCGAATCTAGGTCGGCCACCGGACCAGACGTTTACTCTTCCGAGCCTTCAGACTTGTGCTGGAGCCCATTTTCAGGAACTTCTCTCTACTGGGATATGTGCTTTGGGCTAGTCTGTGGGTGGTATTTATGTGGTGCCTTCCTAGTGGTTGATTGGTGTGTTAATGGCTGGTAAATTGGCTGTTGTTTCCTTGTGCTGCCAAGCCCATGGCTCCCAAGTATCTGATTAAATCAGCACTGCTGTTCATTGACAGGACTATTAAGAACCTTTGTAACATTGAGTTTCCTTCAATCCTTGGATAAAGAAGCACTAAGGACAAGATTAAGGGCTTTAAAAGAAGGAGGGGATAAACAATAAAAGGATGATTAGGATCTTGATTTCAGAAAGTTATTAACAGATTAAAGGTCCAGAGAGATTTGAAATGATTTTGAAATTAATTATAAGAAAACTTTCCATGGGAAAATAAGATAGGATTTTGAAGGTTTGACACTAGAAGGAACTAGGAGGAACTATAGATTATAAATAAAGAAGAACACTTAAATTCAACTCACTAATACAGAATGGAGCAAACTATTTTAACTCTGGATGGATTCAAGGATATTTGGGAACGATGGATTCAGAAATTAATCTTAAAATTGATTGTTATGGTAAAACTGGATTTAAATGAGGTTATAAAAGAGGAACAAATTTTACTGAATAACACCAAGACTGAGACTAATTCAAATGTGGATCTATCTCTCTATCTTTCTATTCTATTCTATTCTATTCTATTCTATTCTATTCTATTCTATTCTATTCTATTCATCCTATTTCATATTTCTTAACCACCCATCTCCTTCAGATTTAATAATGATGAGTCATAAGAATGATATGTAAAAAGATGTTACAATGGATATACAAATGAAATGGCTGATGTCTTAATAATTAAAAGGGATATACAAATAACAAACTAGAAGAATGACTGGGGAAAAGTTCTTATTTTGGGTTTACAAAAGAGATTTGTTAAAGTTTCAAAGGATTTTCAGAGAAGAGACAAAAAGAAAATGAAAAGAAATCAAGCTCTGAGACATTATTTAAAGTGTTTAAAGATCAAGATTGTTAATACCAAATGGAAAAAATACAAAGTTGGTTTATTTGATCCAGGTTAAAATATTTCTGGTAACCCAACCTTTAATGACTTTTTGCTGACTAGGACTGAATGACAAAGTTCTAAAGATCTGGAAAACATATTTTTTGTATTTTTAGAATAAGCAATAAATTACTATGTTAAAGTAAAGGGGAGGAATATATATAAAGGGGAGAATATATATTTTATTTAAGGTTAAAATATATATCTTGCTTTTTGGTAACCCTTAATGAACTGTTGCTGATTAAGAATGTCAAGATTTAAGAATTTGTTTATAGAAAAGAGATGAGATGCACAAAGAAATGATTGTTGTATTCTCAGAGAAGGTGATAAGTTATTGAAACAATTTCAATAACTTATCACCTTCTCTGAGAATACAACAATGTATATATTATTTACTACATTATTTTTTCTTCTTTTCTATTTCTCTTTATGTTTCCTTTTCTGAACTTTCTATCCCTGTTTTCATTCTTTTCTACTTTTTTAGTTTGCCTTAATTCCAGAATATAGAATACTTTCTAAATACTTTGGTCTACAATTGGCATACAGCTTCAGAACATTTAACAAAAAAATCATACTACTTACCAACTATTGCTAGATTGTGCTCCGAACCACATGCAATCTGCAAAACAAATGATAACAGAATAGTAAACTGAAATACTAAACAAGAGAATACATCCCGAATGCACAATTTTAGAATATTATGCATTTTATATTATACATTGATGATAAAAAATAAACTTGGTATTGAAATTCATACTGCCTCTCATCTTGGTAATGATATATAGCAATTATAGCACAGGTAATCTAATCCTTTTTGCAAAGAAGTCCAATCTCAGGGGCAATACCATACAATGTATAAAGGAATATTTTCTTTTATCTCTCTACAAAGTTGCAACCAAGGAAGTTTGCAGGAAAGTGCTTCATAGTGAGTACAGACAGATAAATAGACAGGCATATCTTCATATATTTTAAATATATGCCTTTATATATACATTGCTTAAACTTATTTATCAATTTTGTATACCACAATAATTATATATTAGATTCTTGATAATTAACATTAACTAACCATAATACATAACTATTTTAAATATGACAAAATTGATAAATTGCAAAAACTGACTAACCAACCACATTAAGACACCTACTCTGCCATTCCCATAAACTTTCTAAAACAATTCTGTCTTTACCAACTTCATCTACTTCCCTCATCTTTGACAATGAGGGGCTCCCACTAACTTCTTTCATGATGTTGATCCTCTCATGAGTTGATCCTAATGGTATCTACGAGCGAAGCCATTTGGGGCCTTATAGGTTAAAAACAGGACTTTGGATGTTGTGGAGATACTATTAATTCTGCAACATATTCAAACATATGTTTAAGGTTTTTATAGTTCAGTTTTTATTCTTGTTGTGAACCATCCAGAGTAGTTTTTTTAAGATGGGCAGCTACACAAATCTTACACAGTAAGTGCAGGTAGTCCTTGACTTATTTAATGACCCTTTGAAGTTATAGCGGCACTGAAAAATGTGACTTATGACCATTTTTCACACTTACAACTGTTGCAGCATCCCCGTGGTCACATGTTCAAAATTCAGATGCTTGGCAGCTGGCATGTATTTATGATGGTTGCAGTGTCCTGGGATCATATGATCACCTTTTGCAACCTTCTGACAAGCAACGTCAATGGGAAAGCCAGATTAACAACTTAACAACTGCTGCTAAGTTGGTGTTACTGATTTAGTGTTACTAACTTAAAAAGTGCAGTGATTCACCTAACAACTGTGGCAAGACAGCTTGTAAAATGTGACAAAACTCACTTAACAACTGTCTTGCTTAGCAGCACAAATTTTGGGCTCAATTTTGGTCCTAAGTCAAGGACTACCTATGAGTGAGTAAATAAGTAACTAAGTCAGTAGATAGATGGATGGATGGATGGATGGATGGATGGATGGATGGATGGATGGATGGATGGATGGATGGATGGATGGATGGATGGATAGATAGATAGATAGATAGATAGATAGATAGATAGATAGATAGATAGATAGATAGATAGATAGATAGATAGATAGATAGATAGATAGATAGATAGATAGATAGATAGATAGATAG
>NW_015388140.1:100906-111307 GCF_001527695.2 Protobothrops mucrosquamatus
GATAGATAGATAGATAGATAGATAGATAGATAGATAGATAGATAGATAGATAGATAGATAGATAGATAGATAGATAGATAGATAGATAGATAGATAGATAGATAGATAGATAGATAGATAGATAGATAGATAGATAATATTTTGTGTGTTTTCATTTTGAAGCAGTTAATATATCCCAGTCACTTATGAAGTTCTTCAGATTTGCACTGAAAAATGATCCATTGCAAAAAGATGTAAGCCACTAAAATATTTGATGGATAGGGATGAAAAGAAAGTGCCCCATATTCTGTCCCTTTCAGACAACATTAAGAAAGTGAAAGAACATAGAATGTTATCTATATTGAGAAGGATGAGCTGTGAGAATAATCAAGATTTTATTAGATTTCCTGCAATTTTTCTTATTAAAGCACCTGATGGCATCCAGAGGAACTTTCACTGTCCGACAGAAGGAAAAAAAATCACTTTTCTAGTGATCCTGAGGGCACACACCTGACCTCAACAACTCTCAGAAAAAGTGATAATGATCAGATGACTACAAGAAATAGAAATTTTTCTATACTCCACCATTCAATCAGAACTGAAAAGCTTCTTAGATGGGAAGCGAAACATTTTCAAGCAAAAACAAAGCAAATCCAGTTGCTTTTTGAAAAAGTATCTTTGGGAGAACCATGACCTGGATAACTGAAAATCCATAAACAAGGGAAAAAAATACTTAAAACATCTTGAGGGGATTAAACCTGTTTTTAGTTTTGTTGCTATGCTTATTCCATCTGAACCTGCTGAGCTCTTTATGTCTAGCATAATAAGACATTTGCTTGTTCTACATATTTTTTCCTTAGAGCTACAAGCAAAAGATTATAAACTTTAGCCTTCTTTGACACTGTAGTTTATTTTTTCCATTTCCTTGCTCTCGTTTTTTTTTTTCTCAATCCATCTTTGCTATCTAATTTTCTATTACTCTGTCTATGGATAACCACCAAAATATTTTCATTTCTTTTTTCACTTTGCACAGGGATAGGCATTTTAGAGGGATTCAAGAGAGAGATGAACAATTCAAGAACTGGAATAAATTTTATTTTCATCACAGAAAGAAAGAATGTGAACCATTAATATTTTTTCAGCTGCCAAAAACCATTCTGATGGAGATAAGAAATTTAGATGTGAGCTGCCCTACAGCTGCAAGATTGTGAAACTCTGTTTTTTCTATGAGTAAAATAAAATAATCTAGTTTTCTACAATAGTGTGTCTCTTCAATTCCTCTAAAAGAACTGTCCAAGGTATCTGAAAGCTCGGAAGACTAAACCTCTGGTTTTGGTTCTTGCAATAATAGAAAGATAAATCTACACGTCCTTTTACAACATTGGATTCCCCAGCCCAGTCCAAATAAGAAAGCACGGAAGCAATGAACAATTAGGTCAATTTTTTAAAGTGTCTTGCTTGTAACATCATGTTTCATTTTCCTTTCATTTTTTCAATTTAACATTACATCATAGTAATGTTAGCTCATATTATTAAGACAGTCACAGTTTATTTATTTTTATTATTAAATTTATATGTCACCCATTTCACTATCCAAGCGACTTAGTTATTGTTAGCTTGTTTGAATAGAATAAAACAATTAAAATATTATTACATGTCATTCAATTTTCTGAGACCCATAACTTATATGTTTTGGTCATCCTATGGAAAGTCTGCATACAGCATGTTGACAAAATACAGTTTATACTAAAGCAACTGTTAAATTATTACAGCAATTATAGTTATTGGCTTCAAATCTTATTTTAAATATAGTATATACAATGACACCTTTAAAAGTTTTGGTTTTGCTTTTGACAGCATCCTATTGACTTCTTTCCTCTCTCTCTCTCTTAGGACAAGCAAGATTGTCTAATGGACGGGTATAATTATTCTGGCCATGACTTGATTTACTAGAATTATAAAAAAGATTATGTATAGAAAGCTGCATGACATAATAATAATAATAATAATAATAATAATAATAATAATAATAATAATAATAATAATAATAATAATAATAATAATAATAATAATAATAATAATAATAATAATAATAATAAAGTTGGAAGGGACCTTGGAGGTCATCTAGTCCAACCCCCTGCTCAGGCAGGAAACCCTATACCAAAACAGCTGCTCAAACCAAGCCTATTCAATAGAAAGTATGGATGTTGGATAGCCAGACCGGCACAAAGCTGGGCAACAGCCAAGAGTTTTGTAGTATTTAAACAAAAAATAATAATGTCTTCCTAGCTAAAAACCTTAGAAGAAATCATAGCTACTTTAAAAAAAAATTAGGATTACTGAGCTATAGCACATTCAAGCACATGAGTTAATTCTATGTGGAAATACTCGCCCCACTGAGAAATTCCCCTGATTGCAAAAGGTTAAAAGATAAGCAGGCTTTTTTTTAAAAAAAAGTCAAATAATATCTTTCTTCTCATGGAAACATGCCAGTCTGATTACCGGTAATTACTAACATAAGGCTTAAAGATAAATATGTGTTATGGTGAGATTTTAGCAGAATTGTCATGCTTCAAAGCCCACTGCAGGTTTATATTTTTGAGCAGCCTTCCTAGTGTTGCTTTCCAAATCTGTTTCATAACGATCCCATCATCCCTAGACTGAGGATGATTTGGTGTGTAGTCCAAGAGGTTTGATGGGCTCTGGGCTAAGACAGGCTGACATCACAAAGCTTCTTCAAATCCTTTTAACTGTTTTCACAGCAGAAACACCGTTGCCAACTTTGATCTCCCCCTCCCCCCAAAAAATGGCAATTGTTCATTCTTTTCAGGGGTCTGCCTTCTGGTGCCTACAAGACCCGGCTTGCCAACAGATGCGCTGAGCCTACAGAAAATTGGAGGAAGAAGAGGCATGGAGGAGGGTTGTTTGGTTTTGTTTTTAACTACCAAAAAGAATAGTTTCTTCACGATCCAAGCAACACCATTAAAGAGCTATATTGTGGCAACATGTTTCCATAATCTGCAGTGTCTGTGAAGCAGAACCCATATGGTGGAGGGGTTGCACACACAATACACGTACAAAAGCAGCAGTTTCCATAGCAACCGAGTCACAGCAAAATGTATCAGGACAGCTCTTCACCCTCTTACCAATTATTGGCTAGCATTGTATGAATCAGCTGACACCTAGTGTCTGTTCGAAACACTCCCGCATGGAACTCTTTCCAAGCACTTTCCTACAGGCTGTTAAAATATTCTTCTACAAAAAGACAAGGGAACACTTCGTTTTTCAGGCCTCCTTCCCCCAAAAGATGAAGCAACTAGGAGATCAAAAAAGCTGATAATCATTTATGCATATAGGCCAGTGATGGTGAACCTTTTAGAGACCGAGTGCCCAAAAACTGGCCCCTGCTCCACCCCCCCTGCCCCACTCCTGCTCTGNCAGGACTACTCACCGCCTGCAGGGCCCGCCACAGATCGCCCAGGCAGCTCAGCAGCGCTATGGCGGCTACACCCTCTGCCCGCACCCTGCAGCATCAACTGCATGATGGGGTGTGAGGGGAGAGTCTTGTCTATGCTGCCTGGCTGCCATGTTCTTGGCTGCGCTGC
Organism: Protobothrops mucrosquamatus; assembly: GCF_001527695.2. Lineage (NCBI taxonomy): Eukaryota > Metazoa > Chordata > Lepidosauria > Squamata > Viperidae > Protobothrops > Protobothrops mucrosquamatus. The sequence continues at coordinate 104,491 of NW_015388140.1, forward strand.
TCCGTGTGGGCCACATGTGGGGCGACTCTCCTTCAGGGGGGCTGCTGGCAAGGAGGGAGTCGCGGGGGGAGGCAAGGTTGGCCAACGGCACGTGTGCCCACAGAGAGGGCTCCGAGTGCCGCCTCTGGCACCCATGCCATAGGTTCGCCCCCACTGATATAGGCCTTTCCCCAGCAGCTTCGTTCTTTTAAAACTGCAAGAGTGCCGAAAATTATATAGTTTATTCCAAAGATATGCAAAGTCACAGCCAGCTTCTATCTGGAAGGTAACTAGTATAAAATTGTGCAAACGCTGGTAAGATGAAATGCATCCAGATAATCTGATCGTGAGCTTTAAAAATTGCAGAGAGCCCAAGGATGGGATTACTTCTGAGTAAACACCAGGAAAAATAACCTTCTAAGTGTAAAGCAGTATGGCTGAAATTTCATATATTGGCCAAACCAGCTTCCCACTCCACCCAGATAAGTTTGGAAGAATTGAAAAATTATTTACTCCCAAAGGAGAACAGAACAGAAAAAGAAATCTTCAATTTCCCTTGGAAATGGGCTTTTCAACAAATGAAAAACCAAATGAAAATAAAAGAAGTTATCAAAATGTTTCCCCTTGCAAATTCAACAGCATAGTTTCAATAAGTACAGATTACAGAATCAAGTTGATTTCACTTTAAAAAAACACAATGATATTACAATTGGAGAAAAATCCAAGAATACCTTGGATATCCAAGAAAACAAACCAATGGCTCACTTGATTCGTTCGTTCGTTCGTTCGTTCGTTCGTTCGTTCGTTCGTTCGTTCGTTCATTCATTCATTCATTCATTCATTTATTCATTCTCATTTGAAGCACAATGACCAGGCTCAAATTATCTTGCTTTGTACACATTATGCAAAAACCCAGCTCCCTGGGAAAGGTTCTGATACTGGGAGAGGTAGAAGGAAAGAAAAGAAAAGCAGCAAAGTCGATGGACTCAATTATGGTAGCAAGAAATTGGAGGAGACTTGAAAAAAACAGATTAGGGATAAATTAGAGATATTCAAAAGGAAACTGGACTTTATTTTTCCTTGAAGATGTCTTACTTCTCATCCGAGAAGTTTCTTCAGTTCTGACTGAATGAAGGATTTATATTCCTATTCTCCACCATTCACTCAGAACTGAAGAAGTTTCTTGGATGAGAAGCGAAACGTCTTCAAGGAAAAACAAAATTGCCTCTTGAAAAAGCACCTTTGGGACAATCATGACCTGGACGACTGAGAATCTGCATAGACCTCATCATGGAGAAAATCTATGCTAGGAGGCAAAAACTACGTGATGGCACATAATCAGACGATTACCGGTATATTAAATTGTTACTAGCCTATGAGGAATAGCTAGGTAAGGATTGTGTAGCACTATCTGCTGCATATATATATATATAGATGCAGAGATTTTCTTCCTCAAGCAATCCATCTGTTTAATTCAAATCCAGAATAACATCAACCTGGTAAGTTTGGATTTATCATCCAAGGAAAGGCAGGATTTTTTGTCCAAGAAATTGTCTCCTTTCTAACTTTTTATCAGTAAACATAATACTGCACATACACAAGTGGACAACTTTGCAAGGGAATAGTTTGGGCATATCCAAGGAATAATGGAGGAATTTGTAATTGCTTCTGAATTCTGAGTAAAGGACCCAGTTTGTGACTGTTGCCATTAAGATACTTGTGTAATGCAACGAAGTCTGGTTTGTTGGGGTTTGTTTTTTTTGTGGGGGTAATGGCATTATTTGGGTTCAGGAAAAGGATAATTGGATCAAACTGTTTAAGAACCACTGATCTAGGATAATAACATCAAAATTTCATTGGAAATACTCTTTAAAAAAGAATGCCTTAATGCCCATGCCAGTGACCGTGCTAAATCAGACAGTCTTACTCTCCGTTGTACAAATAAATTAATGAAAGTATGCTTCGGTACTAGTAATATCTATATGAAAAACTCACAGTGATAATTGGTTATATTTCATGTGTAAGTTGTTTTTGTACATCAACTGGAATCTGTCCATCTGGGCTAAAAATTCTGTTACTAAATAGCATAAATAAATTATATGTTTATGGGTCGTTATATGATACCTACAGAACAACATTTGTATTTGTCAATTTTGTCTTGGTTTATTCAGTTAATAAATAATGTAATAGCATATTTAATGTTAGCTAAGCATGGATGCATATCTTTTCAAACAAGAACTATTTGAAAGATCAAAGGAAAAAAATGAAACTGCATTCACGGCCTATGAATGGCCTCTGTTTTGATAGGCCAAGATAATTATCAAACCTCACTAAGCTAAACCAAAAGCAAAAAGCTTAAAGCTTAAAGCTTTAACGCTTTGTTTCAAACAGATTAACCACTGCAATGGCCTATGGCACGGTTTGTATTCTTAACAGCTTTAAAAAAATAAATCAATAAAGGTTAGTAGCCAACAAAACATTTTAGCCTCCTAAGAAGCAATAAAACATTCTATAATATCTTCCCTGTCATTTAGATGTCCTCACAAACGAAAACTATCCTGTCTTAATTCAGAGGAGAGGAAGCCTGGATTTCCATTTTAGTTTCCCCAGGAACAATTTCTTCTCCTAAGAGTTCCAGCTTTCTTTCCATCTTCCTTCCCTATCCATTCAATGTATCTCAAACCCCTCCTCGTACCATGAGTGAATTCAGAGCAGTAATTTGTGGTGTTAGCAGCCTCATACAGAAAGGCTACAAGACAATACAGGCAGTCCTTGATTATCTTATTTATTTTATTATTTTATTTTTGTATTTATTTAATTTCTGTAGCCGACATCTCAATCCAACTGTTTTAGCAACCACAATTGGGACCAGCAACTTGGCCGTTAAGTGAAGCGGCTCTTAAGTGAAATCACAACTGTGTTTATGATCTTACTTCAGCTTTCCTTCAGTTTGCAAACCTGCAAAGGTTGTAAATGCAAGGACTGTTCATAAAAATACTTTTTTCATTACGGTCATCATTTTGAAGGGTTGCAAGACTTCCAGGGACAACAATGGCAGACTGAACATGGCTCTGCTTTTTGCCGTTTTAGCTCTTCAGAATTCTGAAGATGTACGTAGCAGGAGATAACAGAACAAATTTGATTTTATTGGATTAAAACTGAGACTAACTTGAATGTGGATTTAGTGTTTTAAAAATATGCTGGATTACAAAAATGACATGGAAAAAGATGCCAGGATGGATTTACAAATGGAATCAGCTGGTGTCTTTATAATTAAAGGAGACATAGAAATAATAAATTAGAAGAGTGACTTGGAAATCTTAAGATTTACAAAAGGAATGTGTGAAATAAAGAAAACTGTTTCTGAGAGGAGATAAAGAGAAATTACTCAAATTGTTCCTAAAAGGAGATAGAGAGAAAATGATAAGAAATCAGCTTGTGGGATACCACTGGACAGGCTTAAAAATCAAGCTTTTTAAAAGTTAACAGAAGGACTGCAAAGTGAATCTATTTGATCAGGGTTAAAATATATATGCTGTGGTTCCTGGTAGCTATTAATGGGATTTCTTTTGGGCCAGGTGAATGACAAGCTTTAAAAATCTGTTTATAAATGGGAAGATATTTCTTTTGCTTTATTTCCTTGAGAAAGTGATAAGTTTAGATTACAAAATGGGTATTTTTTTTATTAAAGTTAAAAAGTATTTGTTAACATTTTGGCTAGCTCTTAATAGACTTTTACTGATTGGGACTGAATGAGTTTTTATCATTTGATTGTCAATAGAGGATGAGATATGGGAAGAAGGGATTTTGTATTGAAATACTAGAGAAGGTGTTAAGTTATTGAAAATGTTTATACTTGTCGGGGAGAGTCCTCTTTTATGTCATACTTTCCTTTTTTCCTTTCCTTTTTTATTTTCCTTAGTTTGTATTAGTGTTTTATCTATATATTTATAAATCTTATTAAAATTATTGTTAAAAAAAATAAACAGTTACTTAACAAAGCAGTTGCTAAATGAGGACTACCCATATTGCCTAGAAGCCATATGGTATGGTTGAACAAAAAAAAATGCTTATTACACATTTAAAGGGAGGAAGATTTTCCATGCTCACTGCCAGCAGTGAGTAAGGAAACTCAATGGGAAAGCAAAAAAGAAGTCAGAAGTTGTTCCTGCTTCCACTGATATTTTTGCTTCCCTGTAATCTTTCTGTTTCTCTGTGGCAAATAGAAAAATCTCTGAAACGATGACACAATGGGTCACAGGTTGTCTGGTCTAGATTAAAATCCACCTCATACATTATTGCAACAATTGGAGACTTAACCCAGTTCATCGTTGTGCTACATATATAGTGATGCTCAATACAAACATACTTCCTGCCTACATATTTATATAAGAAGTATTATTGGCTACATACAGAATAATGAGAGACTATTCTTCAAAGTATTATAGATTAGTGTTTCATAAGGCATTGAACTAAATATATACAAAACTATCATTGCTACATTCACTTGGCAATCACCAAAAAACACATTATGGCAAACTCTTAGCAGTTTTTCCCATTATACTTAGTAAGACAGTGCCATACTGTGGATGGTCCTGTTTCCATGCTGTTACACTCCGCAGTCTCTTACAGGTACAGTAAGCATGTTTTCTGACCCAGTTTCCTTACCAATCTCTACTTAGCAGTATGCTAAAGATGCTTCTAGCATGCCAATCGGGGGCTGCAGCCTGCAGTGCAGTTCACTGTAGCACATCCACAGTTCTGACTTGTTAAAAAAAAGACAGTGGAAAAGTACAGGATCTGCTATGTCTGTATGAGTGAAAGCCACTTTCATAAATCTGTTTCATATGCCTTTTCATGTTTGTGCTCTCAGCAAACAGAAAGGGTTTTTAAAGCTATGTTGTGATGAAGAGTCTGTTAAGAAGGAAGTCAGGTTTCTCTCTTCATTGATAGTGAAAAGAAGAATTCCGTAAGTCCATAATGGATATAGAAAGTCTACATACACTTGTTAAAATACCAGGTTTTTGAGATGTAAAAAAAAATCAGACCAAGATAAATCACTTCAGAATGTTTCCCATCTTTAATATAACATATAAACTGTACAATTCAATTGAAAAACATCTTTTATAAGGGAAAAAATAACAATTAAAATCTAGAATGATGTGGCTGCATAAGTGTTCATACCCTCTTTTATGTAGGGATGTGACAGTGTTCAGAATTAACAGAATCACATTCAAACTGATGGTAAATAGTAGTCAGTACACACCTGCCATCAGTTAAACTGACTCTGATCAAGTCCATATGAAATTCAGTTGTCTTCTAAATTCAGGGTCTTCTAAACCAGCGGTTCTCAACCTATGGGTCGCGACCCCATTTGGGGTCGATCGACCATTTCACGGGGGTTGCCAAGCAAGGCTGTCCGCCATTTTTTCCCCTTTTCCGGCAGGTGCCTTACCTCCCTTGAGCTGGGCCAGCTGGTGGGCAGCCTGCTCCGTCTCTGCTGCTTGCCAGCTACGCCTCGGCTGGCGCAGGGGGCGGAACCACACATGCGTGGCGCTCCCGGGCAGGGAAAGTCCTTGACTTACGATCAGTTGGGTAGTCCTCGACTTACGACCGGTTTAGTCCTCGACTTATGACCGGTTTAGTCCTCGACTTACGACCAGTTGGGGGTCGCGGCATTAAAAAGGTTGAGAACCACTGTTCTAAACTAATGTTTATCTAATATGCTGAGACTGCAGTCAATCATAAGGATGAACAAACAAGGGCACGACAGAGACTGTAATTTTGAAATTGAGTCAGAGATACCCTTTTGGAGGGGGGGTTGTCGTAACTTCAAATGGTCCTTAACTTGAGGAGTATCTGAATAGTTGTAATTAATATACTAAAATAACAAACAAGTGACTTCAAACAAAATTCAGCACTTTTTAGAACACAAACACATGCAAATGTCTTGCTGAACATTTGTATTTCTGTTCATTAGAAAAGAGGCTTTTCTTTCCCTGGCTGTTTTTCAGAGAGAGTACTTCTACAATTAACTTTAGTGTGAAATCCAGCATATTAGGGTGGTAATAATGAATGGAGATTATTAAAGCCAGCCTTTCACAATTCAAATATTTTGTGCAAAATAGCTTATCTATATTCTACAAAGAATTATCTACAAAAGTGTGTATTAGAGACTTTTGTGTTGTAAAAAAACAAGTATAGGGAAAGCTGCAATCAAACTATTTATTAGAAAGAGCAGTATAGAGAACCACATTTGGATTGCCTTTCAGTTTTCACAAATTAAATAATTGGCAGAATATTAGATATAATAAATAAATGCATGCAATATTGATTCAATGGACTGAGACAGTACAGCATCCCTTGTGCCAGAGGCACCATTCAAATTAAGAAAAGAAGGCATAGTTTTTCCTTACCTCAGATGCACCAGAGAGTTTGGGCACTGTAGCAGGAGCAAAAGAGGACTCTTTCAAATGATGCTCTGTTGATCTCTTTCTGTCCTGGCTCTCTCTTTCGCACGGCATCTCACTTCTTCCAAGTTGACCATAGTCTCCTCTACCCCAGGTGAAGACTTTCTCTGTCTCTAGATATCAGTGACATAATTGCAGTGTTAGTTCTTGAATTGGCAATTAGATAAAACCATAATAAAAATTATTAAGCTGGACAAGATTGGAATGCATCACATTAAGCTTTCCTTTTCATTAAACATTTCTTTCTCTTCAGTTTACATATTTTGCACACAATGGATTCATAAATAGCACTAAATATTAATAGGATTGCATGGTTTTGGCTTAGTAGAGTTTCTATGAATTCAACGATGGTGATTTGTTGAGTGTGA
>NW_015388141.1:0-10759 GCF_001527695.2 Protobothrops mucrosquamatus
TCTCACCTACATCGTCCATATAGGACGACTCGGGAACTCAACTCCTACCCCGGGCAGCTCACCTATCCCCTTATGCCCAGGGGAAAGGTATCAAGCCGTTTGACAGCTGGTGCTGGCTGTCAAACCGGCTTTTACGCGAAACAGGCGGGAGGCAGCAAACAGCTGCGACCGACGAAGTCGCCTGCCACCGGAAGTCCCATAACTTTTTTTTTTTTCATTCAGAGTGTTATACGGTAATATCATAGCCACCAAGCCTACAAATAAAAAGTGTTTGGCTTCGTTTGTTATTGATCATTCTAAACTGAAGCTTATATGGAAAGAGAAGAAGAGGATAACTAGCAGCAAGATGGACAACTCAATTACAATGGCAATGGCAGCACTGTTGGGAAGAATTAAAAGGCCAGGTTGAGGGGTAGATCATCTTGGAGAAAATCTATTCATGAAGCCACTAAGAGTCAACACTGATTTGATGGCACATAATCAGAGTAAAGTCGTTCCTCACCAATTAATCAACAGTTTATACAATGAGCGTTTCAATCCTTTTGTGGGCAAAATCTGTATTTTATTGATTTATTGATGTTGGTGGCCAAGGGCTATAGTAGAGGATAAGCTGAAATTACATCATTGAAAAGAGCGGATTATTTTGCTGCTTTATACAAACTGGCAGCATAATCGTGGGATGTTTTTGGAGGCCACAAAAAGAGGCTCAAGCAGGATTACATTTTCCCCAGAGTTTTTCCTGCTTTAATTATTCTACCAGTGCTGCCAGCTAAAATTAATACCCTTATTTTATTCACAGAAGTAACTAATAAAACTTGTACCTACCTACTCCAGCACTGTTGAAAATACTTGGCAAAACAAGCATGATGTGATTGGGCCAATATTTTTTATATATTGCCATTTCATATTCTTTGACAACTAAAACGTGCAAATGGTTGGCTCCATCCATTGCATGATAAAGATTAAAAAGTCCGTGTTCGTGGCGTCCTGTTGTAGGAGTAAAAGTTGGGCTCTTTATGTAGTCCTGGCTCTGTAAAATTAGGGATGTATATGATATTATATGGTTTAATATAATGCATTGTAATACAACATATTGTAAATCTAATATTTACAAAAGCCTATCAACAGTATGGGTAAATGATTAGAAAGAAGAGGAGGAAAAGGAAAAGTACTATTCTACTCAAAGTCAAAGAACCATGTGAAAATGTAAACAAAGGAAGAAAGTGACAGGGCTCCATGCTTCCCCCAGTCTCTATAAAGCCAAATGTCCAGTATGTCTAAAGTTTATAGTGAAAACATTAGAAATATTTTAGATAAGAAAAAAAAGCATGGTTCAATTAATTATTCAGTTAGAGAGTGGTAATTGCAACTAATTCTCCTTTGGGAGAATGAGAACTGAAAGAAAAAATAAAGAGTATAATTAAAACTATCTACTGAATTGTATTTGCTACTAGCCAATGTAAGACAAACATACAAGATATGGGGATGGGAACTCATATGTTAACATACTAGCATCTTTATTAATTTTGCATTAAACCAAATAATAACTATACAATTATCGTCACATTCATATCTTAGCCAATTAACTACAGACACAAATAGATAAATACATAGAAATCTCTCTATATATATTGTTTCCCCAAAAATAAGACCCAACCAAAAATAATCCCTAGCATGATTTTTCAGGATGCTCCTAATATAAGCCCTACCCCCAAAATAAGCCCCAGAGGTGAGGCAAGTGGTGAGTAGAGGTGACCGGGTGGGCATGGGCGTGATGGGTGGGCGTGGCCACTTCACATCGCTTGCGTCAGGGGCACCTGTGGGGGTCCAGGCAGGGCTGGGAGAGATCCAGATGTTTCCGGTGGAGGGAGTGGGACCAGGGTGGGTGCCAGGGCCTGATCCACCGGAGGACCTCGCCTACTCTCTCAGGTCATGGAGGGTCCCCAAATGGCAGCATGGGCTGCCTGGGGCAGTGGGCAGTGGGCACCTGGCCCTTCAGTTCCTGGAACACCAGGGCCCTGCAGCACAGCCCCATTTCCCCCCAAAACTGTCTGTCTTTGCCCGCAACTGCATGGCTGAGACGGGGCAGGCAGTCACAGTCATCTGCCGCATCTGGCAGGCCAGATAGCGTGTCATCTCTGCCTCTGCCTGTTGCTGGGAGGGCCAGCCCAGCAGTTGTGGCACTTGGACACACCTGTGCTGCACGGGCTGTGGAGTCCCAGCTGCCTCTGGAATCCACAGCCCACGCAGCACAGGTGTGTCTAAGTGCCATGACCGCTGGGCCTGCCCTCCATGCAGCAGGTGGAGGCAGAGATGTCGGGGGTGGTACGCGATCTGACCTGCCATATGTGCCAGGCAACTGCGCAGCTGCCTGCTTTGTCCCAGCTACGGGCAAAGACAGATGGTCTTTTGGGGAAGCAGGGCTGAGTCGTGGGGTCCCAGCACCCCAGGAGCTCAAGGGCCAGGCTGGGCACAGCTCGAGAGGGTTGGCAAGACACCTCTGGTGGATCAGGCCCTGGTGCCCGCCCTGATCCCACTCCCCTCTGCCAGAAACCCATGGATCCCACCCAGCCCCACTCAGGCCCCCACAGGCGCCCCCCGACACAAGCAATGATGAGCTGGCCACGTTTTCTTGACTGTCCAGTCTAGCCTGTATCTCCCCCATGCCTCTGCCTCCACCTACTGCTTGGAGGGTGGGCCTGTGGCCACCGCGCACTCGCTGCCTCCTGTACATGGAAAAATAAAACATCATAAGTTCTAATAGGTCTTTTGGAGCAAAAGTAAATATAAGACCCAGTCTTATTATCAGGGAAACACGGTATATATACAAACACACACATACATACTCACACACACACACACACACACACACAAAGATGTGCACACATACATATATGCACACACATATATAAACAAAAATATATACATATGTATGTACGTACATACTGTTTTATAGTTGGACTGTAAAATTTAATAATGGGAAATTTAAGGATGGGAAAGGACTCAGTGACAGAGCACATGCTTTTCATGTTGAAGGCCTAGGATCTTCAGATACAGGTAAAACAGAAAATCTCTATCTAAAACCTTGGCGAGCCACTGGCAATCAACAGTACTAAACTCAATAAACCAAGTGTGTAACTTGATAAAAAGTAGGCCCGCTGTGTGTTTCTATGTTTAAGCAAAATAAAATCATATCTGATTACTCTGTCAAAGTATACAAGTTCATTCTATTTGATAAAAGAGAATTTGCTGTATAAATTATTTTAAAGGAAAAATGAGCTTCAAGGACATTTTAATGGATGCAAAGTAGCATTCTTGCACTATTTAAGAAAAGCCCAGGGTGTATGTGAATGTCTTTCCAAACATGATGGAAAATTTTGAAAGGCCATTTTAAACCCTTGTTCAACTCTAGTTTTCTTACTGGATAGTTTAGGGCAGGGGTCTTCAAACTTGGCCCTTTTATGACTTGTGGACTTCAACTCCCAGAATTCCTCAGCTAGGCACACCTGGCTGAGGAATTCTGGGAGTTGAAGTCCACAAGTCATAAAAGGACCAAGTTTGAAGACCCCTGGTTTAGGGGTTATCTTCTATAATAAGATCAATCAATCCATCTATACTATCACCTGGAAGCAGTTTAAATTCTAATCCACTAGAACAGGGGTGCCAAACTGCTGGCCCGTGGGCCGGACACGTCATCCGGAAGCCGTGCCCACCCCATTGCCGGCAATGGCAAAACTGTCCCAATACATTGCACGACGTCATGTTGCGAGTTTGACATGTCTGCCCTAGAATAACAGTTTTGCAAATTGCTCTTTATCTACCTGATCTGTGACAAGAGGCAATCTCATACTTTCCAGCTGCCTTCCTGGATGGCTAAAGACAAAATGATGCTCCTTCGATTTAGGGATAATGAAGTGTAGCTGAATTTCTTCTCCAAGCATTGAATAGGAAAAGGCAAAAGCATGCAAGGTAGATTCATAAAGCTGAGGGGGAAAAAGGATACAAGTGTAACATACCACATTTGCTCTTTTTGACAGCTCTGATATTGATATATGCTATTGACTATAATAACAGTGGCAGAAAAGCAAACTACATCTTAATACAATAAACAGGTTGCATTAATTAATACAGATTTTTATGTTCCAACCCCCAACATCTTTTAGTAGATTTAAAGAGATACACTTACTTAAACTGGTGATTATTTAAGGTATAAAATGGAACATCAAGAAGAATAGCTTCAGCTGGTGTCAGAATGGATACATTTCTGAATCTGCTGCATTTTGAAATTTATGCAAATTTTGGTTAGAATGCAGTATTGCAAGCAAACTCTGCCCATAGCCAGGAGTTCGATTCCTTTGATCCTGACCAGCTCAAGGTTGACTCACCCTTCCATCCTTCCGAGGTCGGTAAAATGAGGACCCAGATTGTTGGGGGTAACTACGCTGACTCTGTAAACCACTTAGAGAGGGCTTTAAAGCACTGTGAAGCGGTATATAAGTCTGAGTGCTATTGCTATTGAGGAATAAGTTCTTTAAAAAACTAGCTGTATATATATATATGTATGCAGTGATGGGATTCAAATATGTGAACAACCGGTTCTCTGTGTGGATGCCGCTTCCGGAAGTCCATTCTGGGCCTGGGCAACAAAAAATTAGCTGCCGGTTCTGCCGAAGTGGTGCAAACTGGCTGAATGCCACCATTGTACGTATGTATTTAAAAATGCTTTCAGTTTCATGAGTTCATTCGATGGCAGGACTAAGTCCATCTTGGTAGGTATTTGAAAAAGTTAAGCAGGGCTGAATTGAATACTTGAAAAGAATACCAGTAGGAAATCTGGGGTTTCACTCTAGACCAGAGGTAGGCAACCTTGGCTCTTTTATGACTCGTGGACTTCAACTCCCAGAATTCCTGAGCCAGCATAGCCTGGTAGCCAAGGTTGCCTACCCCTGCTCTAGACTTACATTGTGAAGTTGAAAAAAGCTTCCATTTGCTAAGCGATTTGGTTTAATGAGGCTGACTCCTAGATTATTAGCAAAGTGAGTATAATATTGTGTCCTCAACAAAAGGACATGGACCAGCCTATTCAATATAATATTGCATAAAACCATGTTTCGTCTTTTCCCAGTTTTTTAATCTGATGAATACTTCAGTAATTTCTGCTGTCCCTGAAATGTAATGAATTTTCTAATTGCAGATTCTATAAATCTTACCTGATACCTGGGATTAAAGCCCATATATTGATGACATTGTTCACAGTGATGGTAAGTGTTGTAAGCAGCATATTTGGATAATCTCATCCGAGTTGTCTGACGGCGCATGTACAGATCCTCCGATTTTCTCTTTGTTGATCTATCTGCACAAATGCATTTTGACTGTATCACTAAAAGGCACACCCGCTTCTACAAAGGGATGAGCACATCTTTGTTCATTAGCTCCTGCAATACTATACTAGCTTGCAACCAAAACAAGATTAAAAATGGATTTTCCTTATGGGAGTAGAGGAATGTCAACCATTCTGTCAAAATATTGCCTTCTGTTAATGCTATTACTAAGCCCTTTTTAGAATATAGTTCTGAATAGTTATCCAATCTGGTGTCTTTCAGAGGTGTTCAGAATATTATTTAAAGACTTCCAAGCCAACATGTCCAAATACTGGACACTATTGCCAAGACTGGACTAAAATAATGCAGTTTTATTTTAATTAGTATCAGGTTTAGCTAATAACTTACTAGTTGCAAGTAATTGTGGATGGTTTAATAGTTCTGTAGTAACTATGAACAAAAATTTCAAACTATTTTTCTGTTTTCTTGATCCCAATTTTTCACACACACAGCATCTATTAGCTGTGTGAGTACAATGCTCAAAGTCAGATTGGGAAGAGATGAATTATGTCAATAAAGCTAACCATTATTTAATCCAGAATATAAATAACTGACTGCCTTCCAAATTGAGTGGTGTTCCCTACCCCACCCCACCCAAATTTCTTCCAAGACCAGAATGTAAAACAAGATTCTGAACAACAATTTCTCCTGCAATACTTTATTCTATAAAAATTGTACAAAAATAAGTTGTTCAAATAAAGAAAACAGATATCCTGACCATCACTCTTTGTCTTCTGCATCGTTGAACAAATGAGACTTGCGTCTTCATATTTTGGATCATGGATTGTATAATCAAAAGGCATCTTTTTAAATGTTTCTAAATCAGGCCACACGTCTCCTGGCTGATGGTAATATTGTTCTGAATTTTCTTTCAGATCTGTGGTATTATCAACAAAAAGGAAATCCAAAAACATAAACACAGACTGGGGTAAGCTAGATTTCAGAAGAAACTCACACAATGCAACCAAGGTAATTCTTTTTCACATTTAATGAATGTGGGCATTTATGATGAATTATTCAATGTAGAAGGAAGGATGGGACCAAAACCTCGTTTTACATGAATGCCTCCAAGCACTATCCAGCCTAGTTACAACGTAAAAATCAAATATTTTAGGGAGGATCAGCATGTACAACTTTTTAACATCCTGAGCTATATCTCACTACAATGCTTTATATCACAGGGCAGCCCCTGCTGAAACTCAAATATTGATTAGTTAAAACTAATAACAGTGAAAAAAAATTTTTATCCTCTTTCTGTAGATCACTATCCTTGCAGTGGAAGGAAGAGCATCCATCTGTTTGATGGCTGTAAACAAAACACAAATTCTTTTGTCATCAAAAGAATTAAGCCAGATGGAAATTGGCTTTGTGTTTCACATCTTTTGTTTGAAAAGGGAGAAGTAATGGCTTCTGAACCCTTCAGAAGTTCTAGTATTGGAACAATGAATTAACTCAGCTGAAATAAAAGGTTGAGAACTTCCCAAGTCATAATTTTTGAAAGTCAGGGAAAGTGCTCTGATAAATGAACTCATTGGATCTCACTGCCATGGAACCTATAATTTAAATTATAACCTGCAGTTTCAGGAGATAGACAGTCCTCTTTTAGTGACCACAAATCGAACCGCCAATTTGGTCGTTAAGTGAAATAGTCACTAAGTAAAATTGCAACTCTGCTTATTATCTTACTTCAGTCTTCCTTTATTTTACAGACCTGTGAAGATCATTAAATGCAAGGACTGGTCACACACTTTTTCATCACTGTTGTAACTGCGAACAGTCACTAAATGAGGACAACCTATACGTGTCATTTCTATAGCATCCAAAAAAGGTAGTAGAAATTAGGACACATCCAGATGATAATCTCCAAAACAGTGCACAGGTATGGTGGAAAGCTCCCCAAGCATTGGATACGCTTTTAATTAATTGAAAAGCATGTCTGAACACTCAGCTTCCAAACAACATGAAAAAGTTCATTTCTAGATTAATGTTTCAAAAGAATATTCCCACAAGTAACATTTTATTGAGGTATTTCCAATTCTACAATTGAATCAGCAAAGAAGGCAAAGGGAAACCAATAGTTATTAGGGACAGCAAGAGCAAAATATGGTAAATGTGAAAGTCTTAAAAAAATAAAAAGAGGGATTTGTAAAAGACCTCTTGTTAATGAAATACTGGAAAAAAGGAAGATAAGGCTTAAGGATACCAGAAAAAGAAAATCAAATAACAAGGGACTTAAATATAGTTTCCCAAAGAATAAGTATGGGAGACATACCAACATTGATCTCCTCTTCATCATAAACATCCACTTCTGTCAGCCGAATCAACATTCGAGATAAAATGCTAAGAAACTGTAGATAAGCACCAGTCTTTCCTATCTGGAAACACATAAATCAGAATAGTAAACAATGTTTGATTCAAATACGGTATTTTAGAATCTGCCAATATAAATGATGACTGCCACTTAATCTGAAGTTAATCTGAAATCTCTAATCTGCCCTACTATGACATCACAGCCTTGTAGCATTGGGAGTTATAATTCGGCAACATGCAAAGGAGCGTTATGTCCCTATTGATCTTTAGTTTTCTGTTTTTCACAGCTTGCACATTACTGCACTCAGAATATTATCCTGCAAATACAGTATATAAGACAAGGGGCCAGATGAGAAACTGAGACCATTGTGGAGGGCTGAACCAATATAACCTGATTTGATGTCCTCAAACTACATAACTTCAACTCATCAGGCTGTTCCAGGTAAGGGACAAACAGGCTCAGAAAAGCCCTTTCTCTACTCATCCTCCTGCAGCCACCAGCTGACAGAAGGAGCCCATCGCAACTGTGCAGAGCTGAACCTGATTCGGTTTCTTCTCCTGTCCCCTGCGGTGCGCTTATTTAATTTCAGATTGTCCTCACCCAGACCAGACAAAGTGTCAGATATGGCCAGGGGAAGGGCATAAAATGTCCAGGTCTGATATAAGGCCATATTGGATTAAATATACTGGCTACATTGTGTGATGGTGGTGCTGGCGATTATTATTACAACTATTATTCCAAGACTCAAAACAGTCACACAGAAACTGAGAAGAAGGCATTGATTAGGCATGGCGACAAAGGGGAAGAACAGTAAATTATTTTGATAAACTGTACATTAATCTAGTTAAGATAATCTATAACCCTGGATTTGTCCACTGTGGTCATGAAATAGGAATTCGCAGACCACTTGAAGAAGAGAAAAAAAGGATCAATTATTTCCATGTCCAGGGCCTGAAGGAGAAAAATTATTTCAAAGGATTGCAGAGATTTGAGTGTATTTTAAGGCCATCTTCAGAGCCTTTGGGCTGATGTTGGAGCTATATAATAAATTGGTGATTAATGATGGTAATCATCTTATAGGGTTATGACCACAAATGAACCCGAAATTTTGGTCACTGTGGTCACATATGACTGAACTCAATTTTATGACAATCATTAAGTAAGTCATAGTGCTCATTACACAAATCATATGATTTTAACTCGAAAACCAGCTTATCCAATGGATATGTTTTGCTGGAAAATGATAAAAACCAGTGGTGGGATTCAAATATGTGAACAACCGGTTCTCTGTGTGGATGCCGCTTCCGGAAGTCCATTCTGGGCCTGGGCAACAAAAAATTAGCTACCGGTTCTGCCGAAGTGGTGCGAACCGGCCGAATCCCACCACTGATAAAAACCATCCTCGAAACACAATCATATAACCATAAAATGCAGCAATCTGTCATAAATGAGAGCCAGCAACTG
Source organism: Protobothrops mucrosquamatus (assembly GCF_001527695.2). Taxonomy (NCBI): domain Eukaryota; kingdom Metazoa; phylum Chordata; class Lepidosauria; order Squamata; family Viperidae; genus Protobothrops; species Protobothrops mucrosquamatus. The sequence goes on from NW_015388141.1 coordinate 9,157, forward strand.
AAATGCAATCACTTGACTGTGGGGTGGTACGGCAGACGTAACTTTGAGGACAGATCATAAGTAACTTTTTTTTTGCCTATCAGAATTCAAAAGGTCATTAAACCATCGGTACTGTACGAAGTCGGGGACCACTTGTAGTTTTATCCTGCAAGACAATTGTTTTCTTAAAATGAGAGGGTGAAAAGGAAATGATAAACAGAGGATATTAGGAGTAATTACTTTTGGCCCTGTGACATACCTGGGGTGGCCCATTCAGCAGCAGCCTCCTTGGGTGAAAAGTATCCATCCTCCCTTCATTCCGATTGTTGTAGTCCATGTGGATTGGCTTGGGAACGGTCCACTGGCGATAATAGAGGGACTGCTCCGTGCAGGTCATCATTTTATTCATGAGAGGGCGAAAAGAGCTTGCCCACATCACTGAATGATAAGGCAAGAGGGAGGAGGACTTGGGGAGGCCTGTGCTGTCTGCAGAGGTCACTATATCATACATCAGTTTGGGAAGGTAAACGATGGGAGGTTGCTGGGAGGCTTTAGTCATGGAACACTGAGAGCCCTGCAGAGGCAAGGAACTATGGGTGGGGGCAGACGAGGCCAAGGAAGATGAGAAAGGAGAGGGTGACGACGAAGAGATGGAAGCCTGAGCAGCTATCGTGGTCTGTTTGGGCTCTTTCTCCACTTTAGGCCTTGGCTTTTCGGTGCTGTTCACACTCTCTTCATTACTGCTGCCCAACATCTGACGAGGGGACTTTTTTCCTACCTCCCCGGCAGATGCTTCACTGCAAAACGGTGTGCCTGTGGATAAAATCTATACTTTAGCAGTGAAATGGCAATGGTTAGTGCCAGTTCCGTACTATCATATTGCTCCCTTCCCCACACACATATAAGAATGCCACCGCAAATCATTCCTGGAGTACAATAAATTAAGCAGAAACAGACAAGCAAGGCTGAGACCTTGAAATTGGCACTGTTAAATGGGGTGGAGTCATGATGAGAGATGAGAATGACTTTGTTTGAAATATGTCTACATTTCAGTTTATCACATTGCCAAAAGTATCTTAAAATCTTGACTGAATGTGCAGTGATGGATAACAGTTGTTTCATATAAGCAAAAAAAAAAGCAGTTGCCTCAGCACAAATTCAACACGCAAATCTTGTTTTACAATCCACAATCTCTCACCCTAATATATACAGTATATACCAGTATATATAAACTCCTGCTGGAGTTTAAAATAAACCATGGCTCTTTTATATGTATGTATTATGTATGTATGTATGTATGTATGTATGTATGTATGTATGTATGTATGTATATGAAAAAGCCATGGTTTATTTTAAATTCCAGTAGGAAGCCCTTGAGGAACAAATATTAAGGGTCACCTCCAGATCTTTCTTATAAGAAAAAGCATTTGTGTATTAGGATGATTAATCTATGTACCATCGCTTGTGAAATGTGAAACAAATGTTTATTTTCCTATGAGTACATGGGCTGGGAAATTGGGGAAGCATTCTGACCAAATTTATATTTCTTCTCCACTCTCCAAATGATGACATATTTGTTTGTCTCTGTGTTCTTTATTTCAGTTCTAGAAAATGTAATTATACT